>NC_087210.1:77146005-77171005 GCF_015104395.2 Macrobrachium nipponense | reverse complement strand
CCATCGAAGAAAATGATTCAAAAAAATAAAATAATTAAAAAAATAATGATATGAGCCGTTTTCGTCGATGTTGGCAACTTTCAAGGTTTTTAAGGAAATCCATAGTTTCTTATATATACTTATTAAATAATATATATATATATATAATAATATATTTATATTATTATAATTATAATATAGTATATTATATTATAATTTATATATTAATATATCATTATTAATTATTATTATTATGTATTATTATTATTATTATTAGTTATTATTATTATTATTATTATTATTATTATTAAATAGCGATCCTGTGCTAGATCATGACTCTAAAGCCACCACTATATTGTCACGAATAACTAGATTATTTAACTTCATACAAACAAAAATTCGACCATTGAAGAAATGATTTCTTGTCAAGAAAGCAATATGTAATTAGCAGAGAATTTGCCCTTGCCTGTAATCTTTCTGTGCATCAGTTATACAACGAAAATGATTTGATATCATACCCTGTATATTCGGGATTCTGTTAGTGGAGGAATTTTGAACCACCTTACACCGTCGCAGAAAACATTCCCCAGCTCGTCTTAAAGGCGAATGTTTTACGCGTGGAAGGTACGAATGGAAATGCAAAATGCGAAGACGGAGATTCACAAGATGGTACGTTCTCATATATTATATATATATATATATATATATATATATATATATATATATATATATATATATATATATATATCCCATCAGATTCCTTATCGCAAAATAACCGAATATCAAGAAGCGTTAGTAACCATATTCACAGGGAAAAACTGAAGCATGTCATTCCTAATTTGATATGAAAGTGGGGTCAGTCATATTTATGAAAAGGAAGATTTAGAAACCCAGTTACCGATTCATTTTTTTTTAATGCGTATTGAGAACAGATGATACCAAATACATAATATTTTCTCAATTATTCGTGCCGGTATGTCAGTGTGACCTGGTTGTGTAAGGTATCCAATTCAGGTATCAAAATAATTCATGGTAAAGAACAAAATAATTCATGGTAAAGAACCATTGAACATGTTTTAGTTTAATGACTGATTTAGATGTTGATATGCTTCTGAAAGGAATAAGAATCAGAGAGAGAGAGAGAGAGAGAAAGATGAGAGAGAGAGAGAGAGAGAGAGAGAGAGAGAGAGAAAGACTGGAGACAAAGAGCGAACACAGGAAAAGGGATTAGAATCCAGCGACAATTTTCCAGTTCATATCATATTCCTGAGACGAAGGAAACTTATCCCTGGAGACGGCTTTCATTTTTCTCTGAGGGCTGCAAAAGCAGAAAAAGAAAAAAAAATAATGTGGACACTGAGACCTGTCACTTTCCCGAGGCTAAGACGGCTCTGCAATAGATGTATGTCACATTGCTTGGAGTCTTAGTCTTCACGAACCGTTTCTCCAAGTTGATAAAAGAGTTGGAATAATGGTACAATAAACGCATTGAAAATGTGCCTTAGTAAATACACACGCCACCGCTGCCATATTTATGTAGTTTAAATGCATATTGGCGGATTAACGCCACACACACACACACACATACATCAGATATATATATATATAATATATATATATATATATATATATATATATATATATATATGTATATTATATATATATATATATATATAGTATATATATATATATATATATTATATATATATATTATATATAGTATATAAATATATGCATTCAGACTTCCACAACACAATGGATCATCAGTTTTGCGTCGAGTACCAACCCCATAAAATGTTCGGGTTTTTTTTTTTTTTTTTTGTTTTTTTTTTTTTTTTTTTTTTTTTTTTTTTACTTATCTTGTTTCATCTTTATAGACCCAAAAGCCTTTGTTTTGGCCCATGATATTCTTATGACTCTGTACGCACAATTTACTTTAATTTAAGATAACATAATTTCCAATCTTATAAGTATTGTGTTTACTGGATAAGTCTTTCCCAGCTCTACATGATTGAATAAAAGCATATTCAGCCCGTGTTCTGAAGCAGGCATTAATTAGAATTTTTGTTACATTATGAGAAAATGTAATTGAGCTAAAGTATAATTCCTTACTAATCTTTCTCTCTTATTTTCGTAGTCATATCTCTCTCTCTCTCTCTCTCTCTCTCTCTCTCTCTCTCTCTCTCTCTTTTAGAATGTTACACCCGAAACGTTTTTTCTTTCTCCCTCTGTCTCTCATTAGAATGTAACATCCAAAGCTCTCTCTCTCTCTCTCTCTCTCTCTCTCTCTCTCTCTCTCCGTGTTTTACAGAAAAGAAAAATTTCCTTTTCCATTTAGACGTAGCCGGAACCACTTCGTTAGCTCCTCCACAATACTTTCTGCACAGTGACACGAATCTCATAATTACTTCTGGACATCTCTGGTCGTTGCCGGCTTATCCTGTCTTGGTGATATATTACAGAGAGAGAGAGAGAGAGAGAGAGAGAGAGAGAGAGAGAGAGAGAGAGAGAGAGAGAGACTAGGAGGAGACTGACTCACAAAGTTAAAGATGATAACCGATACATGAACTGGAAATGGAGATCATTATTATCAGGGAGACATTACATAAATTACCAAAAAACTGAAGTACTTGTCATATGAATTGGTCGATTTAATGATAACGAAGATTCTACTTCAGAAGCATACTTCATCCGTTACTGTTTTAGAAAGTATTGGATTTCGTTCAGCAGGTAAACATAAGACAAACATAAGACGCTAGGGTAACTGGAAACGTCACTTCTATCTGTAAACGCTCAACACACACACACACACACAGATATATATATATATATATATATATATATATATATATATATATTATAAAAGTTTTGTATACTTATACAAAAATCTTAGTTCCAGATGTAAGCTATTAAAGATGCCTCTTCAGTTAAATTCGAACACTCTCACGGTAGAAATATTTGGACTACCTCTTAGTCATTATGCTCTGTGAATAACTAATGTCATATTTTACTTACTGGTTAGTCCTTGGTAAACAAATAGTTTTACGACTTGACTGAGAGCTTTACATCTATTGTTTCTGATAGCCTGACAGTAGCTCGTTTCCTTATTTAACGAGGTTTACTTTAATTTTATTTATTGGATTACATTTTTTGTTTCTGCATCAAGACGATTTTCACCAAACCTCTTTTATCATTGATGCGAAAAGAGGTTTACATTTGAACTTTTGTCATTAATTTTGTGAAATATATCTAATTAATCTTCCTCATCTTCTAATTCCGATCACGAGACAAGGTTGAATCACTCATTAGGAATTTTGTTTTCAAAAAGTATTTAGTTCTCTCACTACCATCACGATTTGGGTGTTCAGGTTACGACGAACTTGTGTTCCAATAATCATATGTCTCAGGTTGCTAAACTTTGCTTTCAAACGCTTCAAGTATTGTTTGGATGTCACAAGTTCTGACAGTTACTGTAGGTCAGGTTCATCTTATACTTCACTGTTTCCAATATACCAGAGTTTCATGTGAAAGTTGTTTTGCCATTGCTGTCTTTTACTAGTAGGATTCACTTACTCAAATACCCTTACCTTTTCATTAGACCTTATTTTTCCTAAGGATAATATTTTGAAACTTTTCCATTCACCTTCAGAAGAGAGATTCTCCTTTTACGCCACACTGTAGCCAGAAGCCCCTCGGTGGCGTGGTCGGTATGGTGTTAGCGTGCCATCTCGGTGGCTGCGAGTTCGATTCTCGGGCATTCCATTGAGGGGTAAAAGATGTGTATTTCTGGTGATAGAAGTTCACTCTCGACGTGGTTCGGAAGTCACGTACAAGCTGTTTGTCCCGTTGCTGAATAACCACTGGTTCCATGCAACGTCAAAACACCATACAAACAAACACTGTAGCCAGTGCTTCAGCCATTACTCTGTGGAAAGAAAAACAATCTCTCTGTAAGTTTCAGCTATAGTTTCTTTGTTCCACACCCAAGGTTTGGCATTTTAATCCTTCTTCCTCTTTCCCTGGATATTGCAATACTTCAACACCAAGAGCCAAGTTGAACGGGTTTTCATTTGTTAAATCATTTATTTTTTCCCATCTTATTTCTATTGTCATGTGGTCTGGTACGGACAAGGCTCTTTTGTTGCCTATTCCGTCGGTCTATACTTTTAGGATTATTTTCGTAATCTGTTTATTCGATGTGTTTTTTTAATAACTAATACATATTTATATATATATATATTTGTGTGTGGTGTGTGTGTATGTATATATATATATATATATATATATATATATATATATATATATATATATATATATATATATATATATAATCGAGGGAGACGGACGAAAACCACACATCACTAGGCTGTCTTTTTTTATTATTTTGCCAACGTTTCGTAATTGTTTACAGAATTACATCTTCTGCTGCACATAAAGAAAAGATAAAAACATAAAAAAGTTTATTAAAGTATAGTCTAAAAGTTCATTTAAAATACATTAGAGTAAAGAAAAATGCAAATCGATACAAAATAAAAAACACAACCACCTAGAGTGAGAACTAGCAAGGAACCTAAATGGAAGGAAACCACCACAGTACGAACTTATGCTAAATACAATTGACTCGCAGAAGTATGGGTGTTTAATGATGGTACGAGTTGTTTTATAAACAGCGACTCAAGGACGGTTGTTAACTCTTGTGGTTTGGTAGTATGGCCGATTACACTGAAATCTTTGTTGTCAATGTAGGTTTTACATTGTTTTGCATGGTTCCTGATATTGGAGTGCTCTGGGTTTGAGATTCTGCTCCCTGTGCGGAAACTGATTCCCCGATATGAATCGATGCGCACCTTAAGTAGCCGACTGGTGGATCCAACGTAAATCCCTGAAATACATTTAGAGGGCAAGTATATTTGTAGATGACACCAGAAGACATATAAGGACACAGCTGATCTTATCTTAAACAAGGAGCCTATATTAAGAGGATTTTTGGGAATTAATTTGACTGATATGGCTGGGAAATGGTCATGAATAATTTTGCGTGAATCTCTTTGAAAGGTTAGGTCATAGATATATGGAAAGGTTGCATAGAAAAAAACTATTTTTTGGTACAGTTGGAACGTCAGTTTTTCTAGAGAAAATGTCTATTTAGTAATTTATTTAATTTTCTATATACTAACCTAGGTGGGAAACAGTTATCTTTTAAAGAAATTAACTAGGAAATAGAATCTCATTGTGAAAGGCATTCCAGTTAGATGAGAGGACTAGTGCTCTATTAAGGAGGGTAAAAATGGAATTAACCTTATTAAAATAACAGCTACTATAAAAATTAGATCCGAGTCCTGTAAAAGTTTTCTTTCTAAAAATCGTGGTGTAAAAGAGTTGTCCTGTCTATATACTTGAACGTCCAGGAATGACAGACAGTTGTTCTCCTCTTTTTCTATAGTAAATTTCATGTTCGGGTGAAGCGTATTTACGTAGTCGAGGAACAGGTCAGCCTCGTATTCACCCTTGAAGAGAGCAAACGTATCATCAATATACCTAGAATAAAAGAGAGGATGGAATCTTAGAGGGCAATCGTCGAGCATACGCTCCTCCAGGGAGCACATAAAGATATTCGCGAACGTAGGGCCAAGGGGGGAACCCATGGCCATGCCATCTACTTGTTTAAAAAGTTTACCGTTAAAAACAAAAGCAGTGTCCAGCACTGCCAGTTCAAGAAGTGTTTTAAAAAGCGTGCGGTTAAAATTACTAAAAGTGGACGCAGGATCGGGAATAGGCTTGTCAAGAATCAAATCAATGGTCTCACCAACTGGAATATTCGTAAACAGAGATTCGATGTCAAGGGCTGGTCATGAATAAGTCTGAATCCTGTAATAAAAATAGACTCTTTTAAAACTGGAGGGGAATTGTTGACGCAGTAACTGTTCTTTTGTTAATGGTTCAAGTATAGGAACGAGAAATTTGGCTAGTTTATAATTTGTGTGATTAAAAGAAAAGACGCTTAAAATAGGCCTGAGTGGGAGACCTGGTTTATGGATTTTTGGAAAGGCCATATAAAGTACCGTAAGAAGAACCTGTGGAATATAGTTCCTGATATGTAGTTTCATCAATGATATTATCCTTTCTCAAAGACCTGGACGTTCAAGTATATAGACAGGACAACTCTTTTAACACCACGATTTTTAGAAAGAAAACTTTTACAGGACTCGGATCTAATTTTTATAGTAGCTGTTATTTTAATTTTAAGGTTAATTCCATTTTTACACTCCTTAATAGAGCACTAGTCCTCTCATCTAACTGGAATGCCTTTCACAATGAGATTCTATTTCTAGTTAATTTCTTTAAAGATAACTGTTTCCCACCTAGGTTAGTATATAGAAAGGAAAATTAAATAAATTACTAAATAGACATTTCTCTAGAAAACTAAAAACCTGACGTTCCAACTGTACCAAAAATGAGTTTCTATGCACCTTTCCATATATCCATGACCTAACCTTTCAAAAGAGATTCACGCAAATTATTCATGACCATTTCCCAGCCATATCAGTCAAATTAATTCCCAAAAATCCTCTTAATATAGGCTCCTTGTTTAAGATAAAAGATCAGCTGTGTCCTTATATGTCTTCTGGTGTCATCTACAAAGATACTTGCCCTAAATGTATTTTCAGGATTTACGATTGGATCCACCAGTCGGCTACTTAAGGTTGCGCATCGATTCACATCGGGGAATCAGTTTCCGCACAGGGAGCGAATCTCAAACCCAGAGCACTCCAATATCAGGAACCATGCAAAACAATGTAAAACCTACATTGACAACAAAGATTTCAGTGTAATCGGCCATACTACCAAACCACAAGAGTTAACAATCCTTGAGTCGCTGTTTATAAAACAACTCGTACCATCATTAAACACCCATACTTCTGCGAGTCAATTGTATTTAGCATAAGTTCGTACTGTGGTGGTTTCCTTCCATTTAGTTCCTTGCTGTCTCACCTCTAGGTTGGTTGTGTTTTTTTATTTTTATCGATTCATTTTTACTCTAATGTATTTTAAATGAACTTTTAGACTATACTTTTAACTTTTTTTATGTTTTTATCTTTTCTTATGTGCAGCCCAGAAGATGTAATTCTGTAAACAATTACGAAACGTCGGCAAAATAATAAAAAAGACAGCCTAGTGATGTGTGGTTTTCGTCCGTCTTCCTCTGATTATGTCGCTTGGAGTATTCCCCTTCCCCGTGCCTTGTATCACTATATATATATATAGTACTATATATATATATATATATATATATATATATATATATATAGAGAGAGAGAGAGAGAGAGAGAGAGAGAGAGAGAGAGAGAGAGAGAGAGAGAAAGGAAACGGTACTGAGGAATTAACACATTCCTTAAAAGAAAAGATAATTCCTTTTGTATTGTCATTCCGCAGAGATTTCTAGTCGTTCTAACTATATTTATATCTATTTAACCAACCTGAAAATCACTGAAAATCTTATGATTGTGAATGTATTGATTTAAAATAAGTAATCAAAGAAAAAGCAAAACAAATAATAAACCTATCCTTCATTCCTTCCCCGTGGACATGTACACGTCTGGTCCAATAGAAACAAGAATTTGTCTGCTTCCTCTTTTCTTACCAACTTCGACTTTTCGTATTGTTTGGCGACCAAACAATACGAGGAAGTTTGTTGTTTAAACGACACTTTCAAGGGTAGACTCCAAACTTGATGAGTTTTCCTCGAGCTGGAATTATTCCGCACGGCGTAATAAGGCCATGGGAACGTTTTTTTTTTTTTTTATTGCTGAAGAACTTTGTAAAAATAGGTTATTAGATGTATACGGGTTCAGAATCAAATACGAAAGAATTTGGATGTGAGAGAGAGAGAGAGAGAGAGAGAGAGAGAGAGAGAGAGAGAGAGAGAGCAGAACATTACTCAAAATACGTTTTCACTTTTCACACTTGGAATAGAGTTGTTTCTAAATAAATTAGACTTTACAAGGTTTGTATTCGCAGAGAAGCAATTACATGGATATGCATCCATATCATAGAACTCGGTCACACTTTAAACCATATTGCTATTTTTTTTTATGTTGAATTAGGCAATAATAAAATGCTCATTTTAGAACCTATATATATTATTAAATGGCGATGATTATCTCATTTTGAGGCAACAACTGAAATTAAGGCATTATGATTATCATTTACCATTCACTCAAATGATATCGAATGTAAAATTTTTTACAGCAGTTTTCATTTTCGAATGATATGATAGAGCAGAAAGTTCTCTTTTCAGAGAGGTTCATTTTCCAGTTAAAAGAAAATATCCCTTTTAGGTAAACATCTAATGTTTGACTTGTCCATTCGAAGACTTCATAAAAGCGTAGTATATTGGGGAGTTCTCTTCAGATGGAAGAAATTTTTGTTTTCCTCTACGACTAAATGACTGTGTACTCAACTTCTTGCTTTTTTTTTCTTTCTTCCGTCCGAGACAAAGCCTATTCTACAAGGGACTTTTTTTTCCAGACAGGCTTTCTTGCTACACCAATTCATTTTGAAGGATTTCCCACTACAAAAAGTATTGTAGAGTTCCACGTATATTCTGCTTCTGTTCTGTTTCACCATTTCTATATCTTTCGACATGAATGAAAAATAGCAGTCATGGTCTTTGGATATCGTTGTTACGTAAATTTTTCTTTAGATTGTTTAGATGAACTGTTAATTAACTTTCTCTAGAACCTCTATGAGTTTGGAATATTTCTTCATAATTTCTAATGACATATTTTACGTTGAGAGTCTTTTATCCTTATCATAATTTGTCACAGTATCATTGTATTTTATCTCTTTTGTTATTATGGTTTGAGTGTTGCCATTTCGTCTCCAATTTGGCAGGTAGAGGATAGAGGATGCTTATGTAAAGGAAAATCTTCCCTTTAGTATTGTGTCGAAATTCCATCCCTTGCATTCCCAACTTAGTCATTCTCCTTTCCCTGTAGAACCATCGCTACTTGATGTTTCCTTCATTAATAAAATTATTTCATTTTTACAAAGCAACTATTGTACTTCCTTGACATTTCAATCTTTCCCTTTACCCTAATAATTCTTGTACAATCTTTCCCTTTGTTTTACTTTCCTATTGGCATTTATTTTCCTTTTATACTCTGCGACAAAATTTTCAAAGATTTGGTTTTCGAAACTTCCGTCAAAGTACAGACCACACTCATGTCTCCCTTTTCAGATTATCCATTATGCCCAACTTGTTCAAAGACATCACTCGTAATTTTTCTGGTAAGTCCTCCAAATCCACATTTCCCCTGCTTCCGGTATCTTCTATTATGCGACATTACAGACCAAATTTATTCAGAAGTGCGGCTAATTCAGTCTCATTTCACACTAATCCAGACCCTACGGTAGATATTCATTATCAGAATATATTGGATGCATTTAATCTTTTTGTTCTTATTTGAGCTCGTTCTTACTTTTTGATGAATCGACATTCCATTTGAATGAGTTCATCATCCTTGTACTCTAGCGTTCTGATGTACCACTAAGATTTAGATTTTTTTTCGGTATTTCTCATTACCTTTTGTTACTGCTTTCCAATGAATGCCATGTTTTTTTAAAGTTCGAATTTAAATCCCCATTCGGGTTGTTCCACACGAATAGAGTTCATCTTCTGAATAATGATAAAAGTTTTTGTAACCACACAAACGTCTAAATGGACACAACTGTTTACAGGAAATCGCGGTCTGTAGATTACCGCTTTTACGCTAGTCTGCACTTTCATGATTTGGCCAGGATATTACACTCGCTGTTTAATTTCAACATTTCAAAGGCTTAAATTGGTGCTCTTTGACCAGGCGCGGGTGGTGTACTCGCATTACGAAGGCATTGACCAAGTCCGGATTTGATATTCCCGGTAGTAATCGTCTTTGACTTCATGTTGTTCGACAATAATGGACGTGGAAATCGTGGGGTCTTGCTTTGCACGTTTCCGGTGCGATGGTGAACGAAATAGTCGGCAAAAGTTTACCGACAAGACAAAATGAAAACGGAAATCGTATATATTTGCGAATAGATCCATTACACTAAGTGAACGAAAGTTGCTCAACTGTTTTGCGTTTCATTTAATAACTATAGCGATCCAAAAGTTTTAATGATATAGATGATAGTAATTTATATCTTACTTTCAGCTTTCGTACTTCTTCAAACAAAGAGTGTAATGTTTCTTTTTGTGTATCCCATCATATGCATTCAATAAAATGAACCGTATTTAAATTACATACAATTACACTCTGCGTATTTTTTCAATTATGCATCTTATAAAAAAGATTCTTGAGTAATCTCAATGAATACTTCATAATCGACTGTCTGAATTGTTGTAATATTTCATTTATATTATTTGTGAAGAGAAAACATAATTTTTTTTAAGAAGTAATTTTTAATTTTCAGTCAGTTTTAAATCATATTGAATAATTTTACGGATATCTTCCTTATCATACGTGAAGAGTATATCTAATTTCTCATAAAAATAACTAAATTTTTTATCTGCAGTCTTTCAATTAATTTCCACCCTTCTCTCAGTACACCTTTCAGTGAAACATGATTTTCATTATGCTCATTCGCAATCAGCGCAAATGTCTACTACATTTAATGTATAAAGTAATATTGAGGTTAAACCTATTTTCATACTCTGGCAAATTCGATACCGAAAGTAATGTTATTAGACAAAAATCCTGCCATTCCGAATTTGCGCATCGCCGAATCCCACATATAGAGCAGAGAAGGGGATCGAAATGAAATTCAAATTAAAAACATATGATAAAAAAGTTTTCTGTCGCCCAACTCCGTTTGCTAATTCTGTTTTTATAATAAGAGGGGTGACTCCTTTTTTTTAGGGGGGGGACCAAAACGATTTCGCCGCTCTATAAAAGACATAAGATATGTGTGTGTGTGTGTGGTGTGTGTGTGTGTGTATGTGTGATACATATTATATATATATATATATATATATATATATATATGCATATATATATGCATGTATATATATTATATATATATATATATATATATATATATATATATATATATATATATATATATATATAATATATATATATATATATATATATATATATATATATATATATATATATATATATATTAAATAAATTACATCTGGTTATTGTAAATCTGTTCCTACGTATATATATATATATATATATATATATATATATATATATATATAGATATATATATATATATGTATATATATAATATATATATATATATATATATATAATAGTTATATGTGTGCGTGTGTGTGTACATACAACCTCTTTCCTTTTGCAATGCTGATTAGCTGTTCTAAGCTTTTCATTCATTTTGTCTGTATGCATTTGAAGTAAGCGAGCAAACTATGATCCCTGTCATCGTATTCTACCTGTTGAATTAAAGTGTAACATCAATTATTGTGTCTCGAGCAGTGGTTAAAAGAAAAAAAAAATTTTCCTTATAACTTGTTGAACAACGTGAACGTTTACTCGAGAAAATGAAATGCTCAATACTCCAGCTATACTCTGGCGGATTAAAACAAAAAAAGACAAGTTTTTTTAGACTCAACGTAGATAAAAGCTAAAACTTTTTAGTTATGCAACGTGACATTACGTGTAGAGAGTTTTTTTTTTTTTTTTTTCTCCACAAAAGTCTTTTTAGGGGAAATGGGAAATAAAAATAACACTTAGGCTTATAAACCCTGGAGACAATAACTATAGTTCAACATTAGAACTCTGATTTTGGTGCATACAGAAAACTTATATTTATGTCTCAAACCAGCTGATATGAATCCCTTCCGCCTTCATCAAATTTGCACTACAAAGCTGCCATCCGGGTTGATGAATTTTTTTATTTAAAAAAAATAAAAGAAAAATATAAAATAAGCGATTTATTTGATTCTTTTATTTATTTGATTTTTTATTTATTTGGCATTTTTTATTTGTTAGATGATTTTTCAATCCATTTTTTCCTCAAAATGTATTTTTTGTCAGTATTACTATTGATTTTTCTTTTAGGTTTCCAGTTCTGGCCTAAAGTAGAATGTACTTGCAATTTTTTTTATATCAAAATAAATAGATGCAGAACAACCATATTTTTCAATTTGTTTGCTTTCAAATTAAAAAGATAAAAAAAAAATAATTTTAAACCATGATTTTTTTAACGAAAAAAAATCAATGATTAAATTAGTTTATTTAATCATTGCCAAACCTGACTGCCATAAGCGGTAAATGTTCTCAGTATCTGTGAAAAACCCATAGTATATTTCATGATGAAAATGCTCTCGACACTGTAAAGAAATCATTACAGTACTGTGATGATATGGAAAATAATAAAAATATCAACAGCAACACCCGTTAACGAAAAGCAAATAAAGCATTGTTGTTTTGCCTGATAGGGTCGTTTATTTTGATAGTCGATTATTAAAAGCCCCTTTCCGTGTTGCCTTTGGACGCGTTTTAATTATATTTTCCTGACACGTGTTTTCGTTTTGCTTTGATGTTTTGATTGCAATCACTATTTATCACATTTTAGTGTTGCGTTGCTATGATAGTTTTTTTTTTTTTTCGATGTTCCTGGAATCCTGACTATGTGTATCAAAATGTTTTTAATTGTGCTTTGGTCTTGCAAACAAGCAAATCGCTTTATAAATTTGCTAAAGCGATTTTGGACGCGTCAACCAAATAATGATCAAATATACTTCTCTTCTTACCATGACATTAGTGGACGGTAGGAGTGCGTAGGGTTTTTGCTGTTTGTTATTAATTATCAAATAAAGAGAAGTTCTTATTCCTTAGATAAATAAACGCAAATTACATGTGAATAAGGGATGATAGTGTTGACAGTTTTAATTTAGATAAATGGAATTTAATCAAAATAAGGACAGAACTATGAATATATAATGTCGTAATTTATGCTCAAGTTCTGAGTAGTCCACGAATTTTTCATCTTCTTATTATTGCTATTGCTAAGATCTTTGAAAGAATAGACTGGTCATATCCATATCATGCATGCATACGATTTTCTAACACTTGATTCAACGCACTGAATTTAAAACCACAAATAAATGTAAGTTTCTTTCCAAGTTAAATTGAATCGACGCTAGAAGGTTCAAGTGATCTGCCGTTACCCATAGAATCGTAATTATATTATAATAAATATAGTTTTTCTTCTTGCTTTTTAAATCAGTCTTGGATTTGGAATCGGACTTGGAATCATTTGATGTGCCCATTTTCAGAAAGTTATCTAACAGTAACTATGTAGGTTATTAATAAAATCATTGTTAACCAAACAAAAACTTCATTCAGTTTTCTTCTGAAGATTGAAAAAGAAACCCACAAAATTTCTGTATAACGTCTTTACTTATAAGTATTTGCATTTTATTTTACTCAGCACTCGAGTACTTTGAGGTCCTGTCTGTGGCCATTTTTCAAGAGATGTGTAGGTTGTCAGCATAGGTCACGTTCTACACAGTAATTTTGTGGGTTTCTTTTTCAATCTATAAAATCATTCTCAAAAGTCCAGAAATGGAGGTTTCTGGACTGAGTAAAAGTAGTCGATAGAAAATACCATTCATTAATAAGCACTAGAGTGCACAAATTAACTTTCATCAATACGAAGAGAACGTTTAAATAGTCTCCTGTTCGAATGAGAAGAAAATCAGCTTTAGGAAAAAAAGAAGCAAATATTTCATCAAACAATAAAGGCTGAGAATTCACTTTCTCTGCGAAGTCCTTTCGTTGTGCTTAACTAAGCTATTGTGATTTCTGGGTATTTATTATCACAAATGATTTTAGATGCTCTAAGTCTTAAACAGTCGATTTTCGTAATGATGATACGTAGATAACCGGATTCGTGAGGTCACGGTATATATTTCTAAAATTTTTCCACAGTCCAGAAAGATTGATTGTAAGGATATCAGATGTTTTAAACGTAGAGAGAGAGAGAGAGAGAGAGAGAGAGAGAGAGAGAGAGAGAGAGAGAGAGAGAGAGAGAGAGAGGAGTTATAAAAAAGCATTGCTCTTACTTAGATTAACCAACATTTTAATTGAAGAAAATTTCATCAGTAAATCAAGTTCTCTGGTAAATACAAATAAAACTTTAATCTTTCTTAAGGTGAATTGTTTTAAAACTGCAAAATCTACAATAAGAAACATCTTACCTTCTTTTCCCGTTCATCACATTTCGCAAAAGTCTAAAATGAAGCGAAAAAAGGCACTCAAAATCCAGATGAAAATCTCTCTGCTCTCTCTCTCTCTCTCACACACACACACACACACACACACACACACACACAAACATTAATTAACATCGTTTTCTCTCTCACTCTCACACACAGACACATTAACATCGTTCTCTCTCTCTCTCCTCTCTCTCTATAATATATATATATATATATATATATATATATATATATATATATATATATATATATATATATATATATATATATATATATATATATATATATATATATATATATATATATATATATATATATATATATATATATATATATAATATATATATATATATAATATATATATATATATATATATATATATATATATATATATATATATATATATATATATATATATATATATAATATATATATATATATATATATATAATATATATATATAGATATATTATATATATATATATATATACATACATCTTATCAGTAATTGATATTTTCTCCTAATGATTTATTCGGGGGAAAAAATCCTACGATTCTCTTCTACACACAACCAAGTTTGCTGCACTGAACACAAGCATTTGTTCGCACCCTCCTCCTCACTTTCTAACTCCGACTCTTTAATCATGTTTGACAATCAAACGATGAGAGGAAAGTGGCGGCGGTATCAGTTCTTTGATGTGTAGATTCAAACAAACCAAACGGGAGCTAATGAGTTCGTTCAGACCTTCAATATAATCCTTCACGGTGGAAGATGCCGGAAGTATTCTTTTATTTTGTAAAAATAGGAATTTTTCCAAACGTGGAGATGATGAGATTGGAACAGAGGTAGATTTATCAGTAATTACTTTCCAGATTAATCAAGTGATCTAAATCTGTCCCAGCAGCGGATGCAAAATAAATGAATACACCAATAAAGCTTAAACAAATAAAAGGATATACGGGTTATAGAAGAGTGAAAGTATTCTACTGATGTATTGATTCTACAAAAATATGAAATGGCAACTTATGAAATTCACTCAAAGTCTCTCATATTCCCATACGCACCGAAGGTTAATAATCCTTTAATATATTTGTGCGTTTACGATCACAAAATGGTATATTGTTGATCGCGAAGGCTTTTAGGGAACTTTATATATATATATATATATATATATATATATATATATATATATATATATATATATATATATATATATATATATATATATATATTATATATATATATATACACATGAATAATTATCACATCACCGTGATTCATATAAATCATTCGAGCTACAAATGTCCTTTAATATCTAATTCGCTCTACCTCGGAATTGATTATATTTTCATATATGTACCGAAGGTGAATTTTTAGTTGGCACTAATTTCGTCCCCTCTTGGGATCGAACCACCGTCCAGCGGACAGGAACGAAATCAGGACCGACAGTTGACGTTAGCCGAATCGTTAACTTCACTGTAGGTCCTGATTTCGTTCCTGTCCGCTGGACGGTGGTTCGATCCCATGATGAGGGACGAAATTAGTATCAACTAAAAAAATTCCCCTTCAGTACATATAAGAAAATATATCAATTCCGAGGTAGAGCGAATTAGATATTAAAGGACATTTGTAGCTCGAATGATAGATATATATATATATATATATTATATATATATATATATATATATATATATATATACATACACATACATATACATTATATACATATATCTGACAAAACTGGGGCGAGGAATTATTCAAGATAGCTGTGAGAGTTTACTATATGTATAGTACATACATACATATGCATACAAACATAAATATATAGTATATGCATATGTGTGTGTATGATATGTTAAGTATGTATGTTGTATCTATTTATGTATGTAGTAAGCTCTCAGCTATGTTGAATAATTTCTCGCCAGATTTATTTATATATGTATATGTGTTTGTGTGTTTGTGTTGTAAGTCGTATGTAAGCATATATGTACGTATGTCTGTATGAATGTGTGCTTGTGTGAATGCATAAGTGAGGAGGAGGAGGAGGAGGAGGAGGAGGAGGAATTTTCTCCAAACTAGAGGTAGGTTACACCTTTTTTATTTCTCTTTTCTCGCATTGGGGAAACTGCTGAGATGCATATGGAAATTATCCCTGCAAGGAAATAACGATTACACTGTCAGAGGCAGTCGATGCCTCTATTGCTAGATGCAGCTGGCAGAGGAGAATCTCAATAATTTCCTGTCCAGCATCGCAAAATAATTCCTACCTGGTGCATATGGGCTTGGCAGGTTGGTGATTCAGTAAAGCAAGGAATATCGTATGCAGCGAGGGCTAATAACATCCCTTTAACCCATTAAATTATCGGGATTGTATAGAGAATAAAAAGTTATTGTTGCCCCAGAAAAAGAATTAAAATGTTTACGAACTTAAAAGCAGGTGATTGTATACACTGAGAAGAGTTTTCTGTCCATTCGATGTCCTTATTGTACTTTATGCCTGAATTATAACTGATAGTTATTATTATAAACGATAAGTTATAATTATACCTCGGTCCGGTCTATTACTGTACCTAAACCAATGTGACAGGTTCGACTCCTAGCCGGGGTAAATACCCAAATCAGATATACATACCCTTTTATAGAAGTTATTCTCAAGGAAAAGTGAAGTTGATATTCTACAATGTGTAGAAGTGGCAAAGCTTTTATAAGTCGCCAAGTATTGGTAACTTAACAGCCGGCTATCAGAAGGGAGATGGTGAATTTCTGTCCCTAACACAGAGCCTGAATCCGATAGGAGCTTGTATAGTAGAGTGAAAATCAACTTTTATCTCCCTGAATAGTTTGGTGTACATATCGACTATCTGTCACTGTGTTTAACCAATAGCAAAGGTTCAGAAAGTGAATGGTGCAGCTGTACTTATCTGTTATAATTCCCCATTGGTGTAAGATAATCCAAAGGCAGAGTGAATTTGATATAGAGTGAAATTTGGGGATATATTCATAAACACACACGCACGCATATATATATATATATATATATATATATATATATATATATATATATATATATATATATATATATATATATTATCTAATAAAAGGAGCCCATAAAAAACACCAAAATAGAGAAAAAGTACTATATTTCAGAGACTGCTGTCTCCCTCTTCAGGTAGATGAATGAGAAAAGTTCACAGGGTGGGTATTTATACCAAGAGGTCCATCCACAAACAAGCCATTTTAAGTCACACCCCCGCTGATATCTTCCTCTAATCTTCTTAAGGTTGGTTGAATGAAGACGTTGTCGATCGTGTCCGAAATCCATCCTCCTTTTGAGATGTTCATTACCTGCCTCTCTTTTATTAAGGCCGATTCCATCATTTGACTCTTGTACCGCAGTTGCTGCTATAAATTACACGTGACAAATTCCAATTTATTCTATGGTTATGTTCATTTATATGGTTGAAAATACGCCGAGTTCTGTTGTCCATACCTAACTGACCGTTTGTGTTGTATTAATCTCTGGTGGGGAAGGGATTTACCTGTAAATCCGATGTAAGATTGGTCACAGTCCTGGCATGGGATTTCGTATACCCCAGAGTCCTTTGGAGATGTCTTTGTTGGACGTTAATCAGGGATTTGGCTAAGGTGTAAGGGTAAGTAAATACAAAAGGGTTCGATTTTCCGAGGGGGTTGGTTATTCTCTTAATCGTGTCCAGGTGGGGAATTATTATTTATTGTTGGGTGTATCTCTGGTTCTTGTCTTTAGGGGTCGGTAGAAAATTACGTTAGCTTTGTGAATTGCTTTCTCAATTATATGGTCAGGATATTTTAAAGACGAAAGTTGCTTGCGAATTAGTTCAAATTCTTTTTCCAGGAATTCTGGGGAACAAATAAATTCGTAAGGCTCTTAAGAACAAGTTACTAGCTACAACTATTTTGATAGAAATGTCATGATAGCTAAAGTAGTGAATGTATGAAAGTGAGAACGTTGGTTTTCTGTGTATAATGGTAAATTTGTATTCTGTCGTATCTCTGATTATTAAAACATCAAGAAAAGGAATTTTTGTTGTCTGTTCCCATTCAACTTTTAAATTTGATGCTGGGCACTAATGTGTTTAATTTCGAGAGGAATTCATTGAAATTGCCCCACCTATTATCCCTCCCAAATGTTAGGATATCATCCACGTATCTCATCCACAGCATGTTTTTGGGTTTTATTGCAGAGTGATATATGGAACCCAGTCTAATCTTCGCCTCCTCACTACGGACCACATACAGGTATCTGAATTT
The DNA here is from genome assembly GCF_015104395.2 of Macrobrachium nipponense. Lineage (NCBI taxonomy): Eukaryota > Metazoa > Arthropoda > Malacostraca > Decapoda > Palaemonidae > Macrobrachium > Macrobrachium nipponense. Next base: position 77,152,496 of record NC_087210.1, on the reverse strand, counting down.
CATTCTGTTCCGACATTGCTGCCTATAATAGCGTGACTCATTCCAACAGACTTCTACGCAAGTTAAATAACCTAATAGACAATAGTGCATGGGATAATCTTGAGCAACGAGACAAAGTTTTAAAACTTATCCAACACCACCCCCTTACTGTAAATCAACATTTAGTTTTTAAAATTTAGGCTTATCCTTTGCCCTTATGCCAGACCGCAAAAACAACCTAGACTTCATAGTGGCTTTTGATAAATTCATATCTGACAAAAACTACAACCGTGAAGAGATATGTTTAAAAGGAGTGTTACTAAATGCTTTAACTGACTTACATAAGAAATATCCTGTTCCCCGCAGATTCATGATAGCCATCCACTCGCTAAAAAAGTTAGATGTTATAATAAGTAGATCCGACAAAGACGGCAAAATCGTAATAATGGACAAAGACTTCTACCTTGACAAAATCAACCAGCTCCTTAGCGACACAAACACATACGAAAAACTGACGAAAAATCCCCTCCAAAACCCCCTCCCAAAACGTTCAGAATTTTTTCGGAAAGTAAAGATTTAATTGGCAAAGACAAAAAGAGTATTGAACTATTAGAGAAATTTAAGTAATTAATTCCTAAATTACCCTATTTTTTATGGCCTTCCCAAACTCACAAAGACAATCTTCCATTCAGACCCATCGTTTTCATGTGCCGGTGCTTTCAATTACAAAATTTCTAAATGGTTAGCTGCCTGCCTCCTTTCCCCTTTTTTAGGCACTTTTTCTCCCAGTCACATTAAACATTCGAAGATTTTTTGTCACAAATTCAGAGAAGCACATATCCACTTCACAACATAAAACTTTTAAGCCTTGATGTAGATTCCCTTGTTCACTAAAGTACCAGTACAGGACGTTCTTCAGTTTTTAAGGGTAAAATTATCCCCCTATTCAGATCATTTCCCATTGCGCTTGACAAAATAATAAAGCTAGTTTGAATTATGTGCATCTAATAACGTATTTTCATTCGGGGAATCATTCTACAAGCAAAAATTCGGGTGTAGTATGGTAGTCCTTTAAGAAGTCCTGTTCTAGCCAATCTGTACATGAATACTTTGAAACTACAGTAATAAATGCAATAAAAAACCCAAAAACATGCTGTGATGAGATACGTGGATGATACCTAACATTTGGGATAATAGGTGGGCAATTTTCAATGAATTCCTCTCGAAATTAAACACATTAGTGCCCAGCAGCTCAAATTTAAAGTTTGAATGGGAAAACAGACAACAAAATTCCTTTTCTTGATAAAATAATCAAGAGAGATACGACAGAATACAATTTTACCATATACAGAAAACCAACGTTCTCACTTTCAATACATTCACTACTTTAGCTATCATGACATTCTATCAAAATAAGGTGTAAGCTAGTAAACTTGTTCTTAAGAGCCTTACGAATTTGTTCCCCAGAACTTCCTGGAAAAAGAAAACAATTTGAACTAATTCGCAAGCAACTTTCGTCTTTAAAATATCCTGACCATAATAATTGGAGAAAGCAATTCACAAAGCTAACGTAATTTTCTACCGACCACCCCTAAGACAAGACCAGAGATACACCCAACATAAAATAATAATTCCCCACCTGGACACGATTAAGAGAATAACCACCCCCTCGGAAAAATCGAACCCTTTTGTATTTACTTACCCCAAACACCCCTTAGCAAATCCCTGATTAACGTCCAACAAAAGACATCTCCAAAGGACTCTGGGGTATACGAAATCCCATGCCAGGACTGTGACCAATCTTACATCGATTTACAGGTAAATCCCTTCCCCAGAGATTAATACAACACAAAACGGTCAGTAGGTATGGAGGCAACAGAACTCGGCTATTTTCAACCATATAAATGAACATAACCATAGAATAAATTGGAATTTGTCACCGTGTAATTTATAGCAGCAACTGCCGGTACAAGAGTCAAATGATGGAATCGGCCTTAATAAAAGAGAGGCAGGTAATGAACATCTCAAAAGGAGGATGGATTTCGGACACGATCGACAACGTCTTCATTCAACCAACCCTAAGAAGATTAGAGGAAGATTATCAGCGGGGGTGACTTAAAAGGGCTTGTTTGTGGATGGACCTCTTGGTATAAATACCACCTTTTCTGTGAACTTTTCTCATTCATCTACCTGAAGAGGGAGACAGCAAGTCTCTGAAATATAGTACTTTTTCTCTATTTTGGTGTTTTTATGGGCTCCTTTTATTAGATGGAACTCTGTTGTTACAGAACATTTTTTACCAGTCATATATATATATATATATATATATATATATATATATATATATATATATATATATATATATATATATATATATATATATATATATATATATATATATATATATATATATATATATATATATATATATATATTATATATAGATATATATATATATATATATAATATATATATATATATATATATATATATATATATATATATATATATATATATATATATATATATATATATATATATATATATATATATATATATATATATATATATATATATATATATTTATATATATATATATATATATATATATATATATATATATATATATATATATATATATATATATATATATATATATATATATATATATATATATATATATATATATATATATATATATATATATATATATATATATATATATATATATATATATATCTATATATATATATATATATATATATATATATATATATATATATATATATATATATATATATATATATATATATATATATATATATATATATATAATATATATATATATATATATATATATATATATATATATATATATATATATAGATATATATATATATATATATATATATATATATATATATATATATATATATATATATATATATATATATATATATATATATAGCCGAATCGATAACGTCACCAAAGTCCTGATTTCTTCACTGTCCGCTGGGCGCTGGTTCGAACCCACGAGAGGACGAAATTATTATCAACCATAAAATTCCCCCTTCGGTTTACGTATATGAAAACATATGATATACAAATTTATAAATTACTTTTTATTAAACGTATCAGCTCCTGAAAACCTGTAAAAAAATGTATTACTGCCAAATAAATTATGGCATCACCTCACGCCACTTTAGACCCCTGCGAGAGAGTAAAGAAACTCGGTAATGTTTACGTTCGACTCCAACTTACCTTTCCAACTTCTTTGAAGTGGCTGCTAACTTTTTGGGTCTCGTTGCGTTTTATATACACTCCCCGGAACCCCTGCGGTTTAGTAGCCTATTACGACTCAAAATGCGTGAAGGGGAAAGAGGGACTCTCCCAAATGAGCGTCGGCATTTTCGCGGTTTGGCCCAGGAACCGAGAAACCGAGAAGTTAAAAATGATAAAAAAAAAAAAAATCGTTTCAATTGGCTGGTTGGAAATTAGGTGGCGGTAGTTAATTCATGATATATTCTTTACGCTTTCTTCATTGCATATTGAGGGAGGAAAACGCGAGACTTTTCATTAAGTGTTAGGATGATATGAAGCCATAAGAAATTAACGATATATTTATATTTCCTTTGACTTCCTCGTGAAATATGGAGGAACTCTTTTAAATGTCTTTGGTCATATGCAGTAATGAGAACCCAGTTTAAAATAAATGCTTAATTACCTTCAAATGTAAATTTCAGTGAAATGATAACCTTTCTTGATTTGTGAACTAATGTGTGATTGTAAAAAAAATAAATTTTTGAATTTGAATTATTGATGTCAGGTAATTATTGTCTAATATCTGCATATATTTGATATCTTAAAAAATTTTTAAACGTATTTTGTGGTATGTATGCGTATATATATCATATATATATATATATATATATATATATATATATTCTATATCCCCATAATTATAAAATATAAATGTATTTATGTATGTATATGTATATAAACACGCGCTCGCAACACACACACACATACACACACACACACACTACACATACATATATATATATATATATATATATATATATATATATATATATATATATATATATAGTAAACACGCGCTGTGTGTGTGTATTAAACCGGTGAACCCCCTACCCCCCATAACTCCAGAGAACTGAAGAATATAGTCTGATGCCGTAGTAACATACATTTATCTAACAAGACACCACTCATAGTTACAAAAGAGTCGGTAGTAGATAATAATACAATTAAAATCTAACGAATTCTTACAAGAAAATGATTCATTGTAAAAACAATTAACGTCGCACACACACATACACACACAAGCGCGCGCGATTAAATGTATTTATTTGCAGGCAGTAATTTTTCACCACGACATTTATTAAACATTTTACTCGTAGCCATTTCAGCGTTGTTCTGTGGCCATTATTTACTATCTTGTTCAATCTTTGCTTTTATGAAAGTCCAAAAGAGCTGGAAAATATTAGTCAATTGCTTGAAAAGTGAAACATGTCCTTCTTTTTTTTTTAAGTACAGAGTTAGCAATTTCGGATGTTTTCTTGAAATATTAAAAAAAAGTTGTGATGTATTAAAATTCTGTTTGCAATTAAAAAAAATGCAGTTTCAAATATCTCTCTCTCTCTCTCTCTCTCTCTCTCTCTCTCTCTCTCTCTCTCTCTCTCTCTCTCTCTCTCTCTCTCCTTCTTCATTTACTTGATGTATAATAATGACGACAGGGGCTTCGTCATTTTTATTTATTGGTGGTATTAAATCTTTCTGCAGAATTATTAAAACTTTTGCAAAGTTCAAGTTGCTGTTTTTTTATTTATTTTTTTTTTTTGCTTCAATTTCCATTTGTATCTGTAAGCAGAAGGCAGTAAGTAATTGGAGGCTTTCTATACAATAATTAATGGCTTTTGCAAAGGCACTGCGTGACCCCTCAGAAAATATAAATTTCCATTCTTGAGTTATCCCACGTCAAACCTTCGATTGCACACCTTGCTGCTGTGTTGGAACATTTTAAATCATTTTCGGTGGATTAACCTACACAGATGGATCATTCATATTCCCACTCCCCTTGTGATTATGTAAATTTGTAGATGCGACTGAAGGTGCTGAATAAACAATTTTAAATGTTCACAAAAAAAGTATTTTCACATTTCTTTGGCAGGTGTTTGTTAGTTCTTGAAATCTGATCATAATGACATTCGTCTTTTAGTTCTTGAAATCTTATCCTAATGACATTCGTCTTTTAGTTTTAGAAATCTGATCGTAATGACATTCGTCTTTTAGTTCTTGAAATCTTATCCTAATGACATTCGTCTTTTAATTCTTGAAATCTGATCGTAATGACATTCGTCTTTTAGTTTTTGAAATCTGACCCTAATGACATTCGTCTTTTAGTTTTTGAAATCTTATCATAATGACATTCGTCTTTTAGTTCTTGAAATCTGATTCTAATGACACTAGTCTCTTAGTTCTTGAAATCTGATCCTAATGACATTCGTCTTTTAGTTCTTGAAATCTGATCATAATGACATTCGTCTTTTAGTTCTTGAAATCTGATCCTAATTTAAGACCCATTTTCGGTCCTTTAAGTAAGGTAAAGTAAAGTATTAACGGTTAAAAATGATAAAAAAATAAGCTATTGACATTGCATAAAGCATTCATATATGTAAATTGACAGTACTGCACTTTCTAGTAGACATTAACGTCCTTAATCCCAGTTCAAAGGTATCCAAAAGGAAGGAAGTGGGACCTTCCTGAGAGAGGAAAATTCTAAATCAACTGATGCATCGTAAAGATAACCTGAAAACAAAATACAGGAAGTCGAATATCAAATAAGCGAGGGTAGAATAGTGACAATGGAAGATTGCTTTGATTTCGACTTGTTTTCTTTTTCTTCTATTTATTTCATATGCAGGAAGGGGATATAAGCAGCTCGGCTTTAGGGAACTGTCCACCCCTTCCAGAGTTTCCATCTAAACGCAAAATGGCTCAGAAGCTTAGATTTTTTTTCATTTAACACTGATAATGCAATTTAAAATTTACTTCTTTTACTCTAATCTATTATCCAATTATGCTTCCGTAATCTTTACCTAAGATACATTTGTGAAACCGTTTTCGCTGTCTTAGTATTTAGCAAGACAGTCCCTCACCTTATTTTGACAGCCAGGATGGCTTTCCATTGTCATTGTATATTAGTGGCATTTCTCAGTCCACCAGTGAGAATAGTGTATAGGGTATACTTCAGTGTTTAAAATCGAATACCTTTCTCCTAGAAAGAAATGTCATCCTTACAGGTATTATACCATCAGTAGTATCCTGAATACCCTGATAACATAACACTTGCCCTATTTAAAAAAAACATTTGAAGTAAAACTCTCTAGATAAAATCATTTTCTAAACACCTTGCACATAGAATGATGTGGTTTCAAGAAAATCAATCAAATTACCGCTGATAATGATATAAAAAACGGACAGAATCTAAGATT
>NC_087210.1:77126005-77143505 GCF_015104395.2 Macrobrachium nipponense | reverse complement strand
AAAACACTCAATAAGTTAAGTTGAAACGCGAGTTACATAAATAAAAAAAAACAAAAAAAAAAACTAGGAAATGGAAAATTAATCTATGTATATATATATATATATATATATATATATATATATATATATATATATATATACAGAGAGAGAGGAGAGAGAGAGAGAGAGAGAAGGAGGAGAGAGAGAGAGAGAGAGAGACGAAGGTCCCAAGTACGTTAGATGCTCTTTCTGTAATTGGTTTTTAGATACGTGGAGAACTACGGAAACGAAATCGCCAGCGTAATCCGTTCAGCATCAAACGTTAAACCGAATACAGGGAGACCATTTCTTCGACTCATCTGGGCTAAACAGGTTGGGGGGATCAGTAACGCAAATCGCCAAAGGAAGCCTGGCCTCCTGATAGCACCCATTCAAGTCCCCGAATTGAGGAAGTTAACCGAATTGTATAATGTTCTCACTGTATCCCGAACAGAACTGATGATATTATTTCCCGACGTAAGGACATTACGACATTACCGGTGCTGCAGAGTACACGTCGGCAAAGGATAGTAGGTTCTTGAGTTCAGGTGTCCAGTTATGGGTGGTTCATGCGATGCGCTTGTCTCATTTACTAGCCGGAATGGTTTCAGTTAAATCGTGAGTGCGCTGGAGTCCGTTACAAGACAGTATCATATATCGCGTTTGCCAAGTTTCTCCTTTGCCTCGGCGTTATCTGGGAGCTGAGTTAAACTGACTAGTTTTTATGTGTATGTTTACTTGTTTTCAGGTAATGGGGGTCAATTGATTTACGAAGCTAGATCACGATTGAGAATATTCTTGAATAAATAGCTTCATGAGAGAAGTCTAGGGTGGCAGAAGGATTTTTCTTAAACCGAGTCCCCCCCCCCCCCCCCCCCCCCCCCCCCCCCCCCCCCCCCCCCCCCCCCTACCACCCCCCCCCCCCCCCCCCCCCCCACAAAAAAAAAAAAAAAAAAAAAAAAGAGCCCATATTAATGAATGCTGTGTAATCTAAAGAAGACTTTCAATTAGGGGAAAAAATAACACTGAGAATATTATTGAATAAATTTCTATTAGAGAAACGGAGAATAATATAATATGATTTTTTTTTCATATGGATATACCTCCCCATCTCATAACGATGTGCTCTCTGAAGACGATTTTCGTTTAAGAAAAAAATATATTAATTTCTGTAATGTACGAATTAATCATTGAAAATATTTTTCTGAATAAATAGCATCTATTAGAGGTACCCATCCTTCGCAATATCGATATTTTACCTCAAGATAACTTTCAATTTAAAAATATTGCATTCATTTCTATAATGAAAAAAACAGTTCCCATATTACTCTGCGCATGTCAAAGGAATAAACAAAGGCTTATTACACTCAAGTTACATTATCGATTTCGTACACAAACACACACACACACACACACACACACATCTTTCTTTATCTATCTTCGGCAATTATTATCATCAAAGAATTATAGCAAAACAGTTTGAATGTTTCCAACGCTCGTTTACTAATTTGAGATTCCCGGACTGTATTGCAAAAAATTATCGTGGTTCAGATCACGTCGAGAGAGAATACGTTTATTGTGGTAAATTCTAAGTAAAGAATCCTGTTTTTCTATATTAGTTTTTGTATACAGTATTAGCATTCATTCCTAACTTATGATATGGAATTTCCGTAACATCCCACTGAGAGAGCATTAACGACTCTTCTAAATGGGGCTCATGTTGCTCTGCACCAGATAAATAAAATCCACTAAAAATGGGCCAGGAAATGGAAGGTAAATGCTATTCGTATTTTTCTTGTACGAGGTAGACTGGGAAAAGACTAGTTCAAGTTTCCTTTCCTCCTAATCTCGTTTCGTAATGGAATCTGTTAAATAGTAGAAATGGTTTTCCGTTTGAAAAGAAGAAGAAAAAAATAGCATAACAAATTGCTTCGTTTCCAGAGGTATTTTTCCAGAAGTAAAAGCTTTTCGTCTCCACCTATCCGTCTCCTAAAAAATGTTATACGTCCTCAGAGAAGACAGACGGTTACGTAGGAGTTAGGACTGTCTCGTTTCAGTGGCGGAAGATTAATGAGGCAGAGGAAGTTCATACTAATCCCTCATGAAATTTATAAGATGGTGGAGAAAGATATCGTTCAGTCTTATGGGTTACATAAGAGATAGCTACACAGGAAGAACAAACAGAAAAGGATTGTAACTTTTGATATCATACAGCATGAGTATGTAAGAGATTATTTAAGAGAAAGGACAAATAGCGGTTGCTTTTTATATCATACAGAATTAATTTGTTTTATAATTGTTCGATTTCAATATAAAGGTAAGTGTTTGTTGAAGAGAAGAGACAAATAAAAGTGTTACCATTGATATCATACAGCATTAATTATTTACAATTTTTCTATTTCTATGTATATGTAATAGACTATTTAAGAGAAAAAAAATAAGAAAAATTTTGAATTTTATTTTATACAATGGTTCAATAAATTAAAATCATAATTTTTTTTTCAATTTTAATGTATACAGATAGAATTGGGCATTTTACTTTCACCAGAAAAGATACTTTTTCTTCTTATATGGATCGCAAAATAAATAAATCTGTCGTAACCTCTTTGTAAACGAAGCAGGAATCCATAACCGTCCTCCCCGTGGACTTAATATAGACGTGTAATCCTAAACGCTTCATATCGAAGAACACTTGAATGCGTTTCCAAGGAGACTGGAGCCCCGACCATTCAGGAGGACGTTGCAGCAATATGGCATCCAATACCAATGAAAAGAGTTCATATTGCCTCGGCTGAATAGGAGCCGAGTTGCAATATACTCGACCATATTTCCCAAATCCGGAACTTACACAGTGATTATCACATACACTGTAGAGAATTTATGGAGGCGGCGATTGTTATGGATGGATGGGACCATGAAAAGGAAACAAAATATGCATCAAAGTTTCGTTGATATTTTTTAACAATGTATACGTTTAGAGTTACGAACTGAGGTTTATGTTTCTTAAGGATGAAGTATGCATCATGGGATAAAGTATATATATATATATATATATATATATATATATATATATATATATATATATATGCTGATACATATACATATGCATATACCATATACATACATATATATATATATATATATATGTATATATATATATAATATATATATATATATATATATATATATATATACATATAATATACATATTATATATATATATATTGTATATATTATATATATTCTATATACATATACATATATATATATATATCGATGTATATAGTATATGTGTATGTATGATTTATATATGTACGTATATAAATAAAGGCAATGCAACGAAGGAAAATGAAAATCGAGTTCTCGCTTTTCATTTTCCTCCGTGGCATTCTATGTATAGTATATTTATATTTATAATCATGATATGTATCTACTATTAGGAGTATTAAAAACATATTTTCAGGAAAAAGTGAAAGGTAAATACTATTTGAGATGCAAAGATGAAGAACATCACAACAAAAACTAATGAAAAATATAAAAAGGATTCAAACTCAGTAACACATTGAGGGAATCAATTCTATTTCATTTTTTCTCTAGTTTAATCCAGAAATTAAGAAATATCTTCAAATATTGACGCGAAGCTCCATACCACAACAAAACCGCGAAGGAAAGGAAGAAAGATTAAAGAAATATATGCAAAGGAACAACAGCAAAGCTGATGCGAAATTGATTGATCAAGTGACGCCATAAAGTAGGGCAATGGACGACCAATACCTGGCAAATCGCCTCCGACGACCACAGAAAATCTGGGACACAAAGAGTGTGCCGACCAGATAACGTCGTTGGGCGCTGCCCGCGTGACCCTGGATATTTATGAGCGAGTTATATGCAAAGAGTGTTTCCATCCACTCAGTTCTGAACAGTATGAAGTGTCATATATATATATATATATATATATATATATATAATATATATCTATATATATAATATATATATATATATATATATATATATAGATATATATATATATAAATACCTATATATATAATATATATATATAGATATATATGTGTGTGTTGTGTGTGTGTATATATATATAATATTTTATTTATTATAAAACAACCGTTTTCCTTTTTTTTAGACTACCTAGTCCAGAGCCACTTGTCAGATATAATTCCATTTTGGTATAAGATATTCCCTCCGCGAAGTGCATTCGATATTGTGGAGGTTTTGTGGTTGAATCTCTCTCTCATATATGTTATATATATATCTATATATTTATATATATATATATATATAGATATATATATATATAAATATATATGTTATTTATTTAGAGAGAGAGAGAGAGAGAGAGAGAGGAGAATCTGCATGAAGGTCTGAGAAATAAACGGAACATGTTCAGGAACATATTCCGCACTTGGGACGTATGCGAAAATGGCTGTAAAATATTAGCATAAATATACATATAACTTTCAGAGACATTTGAATGGCGAAGTGCGCAATGAATACCTACAATCTGAATATACCCTTCCAACCTCTCTGAAGTGGTAGCTAACTTTTTCGTTGCTCCCTTTTCGTGTTTTCAGGAGCCCTCGCAATTTTGGGAGCCTATTTTGGGTTAAATGCCATGAAGGCTAAATTGGGGGGGGGGGGGGGGGGGGGGGGTTGGGAGGGGGGGGGGGGGGGGGGGGGGGGGGATTAGGAACCAGAGTTCCGATATGGTGCGATGTGTTCACCGGGGAGGGGGGCCATAAAAAGACGAGTACCGGTTTCCTTAATTATCGCAGTTTTGATGTTCGAGGTAACAGTCGTAAACAGCTTTATTCAACCTTAAAATATTTAGACTTTATCTACGGAGAGGTTTTCCAGTCAGGAATGAGATCGCGTAAGCAAAGACAAATGCCATTTAGGTAATGGAATGATTGATTTTAACTCTCAGTTGCTTGAAGTATGTTAAAACAAAATTTTGTTTTAATGCATAAGTAAGAATTGTATAAAATATATTTAAAATTCATTAGGTAATGGAAGGATGAATTTTAACTCAATTGCGAGCAGTAAATAACGTTCATACTTGAATTTTACATTTGTTTTGGAGAAATGTTAAATGTTAAATCACTTCTTTTTAAGCACGTATAATTAAGAATTGCAGAATATATTTTTAAAATCATTACAGACATGCATTACCAAGAGTAGTCATGGCAGTCCTAGAAAGCAACAGTGCAATCCCAAAAAGTATAGAAGCAAGTGACGGAAATTTGAACAATTGTGAACAGCAGCGCTAAAGACTCGTCTTTCTAAGTCAAATAACACCATTTTGCTTTCAACGCAATTTCCTTGTGGGTCTTCCTGTCCTCCCTTAACTCAAAAAAAAAAAAAAAAAAAAAAAAAAAGATTCAACTTCAACTCGAGATGTTACTGTAAAGCAGTCTCTACTATTTTGGCGAATTTCATTTTATAACTATATATATATGTATATATGTAGATATATATATATATATATATATATATATATATATATATATATATATATATATATATATAAGTCTATCACATTACCGTGATTCATATACATATATCGAAAACTACACATGTCCTTTAATATCTAATTCGCTCTAACTCGGAATTAATATATTTTCATATATGCTTAACGAGGGGGAATTTATTAAGCGATAATAGAATTGGCCATCGACAGGCGCGAACCAGCGACTTCCCAATTCCAGGACTGGCAGTGAAACCATAACAAAAAATACCTGTGCGCGCTAAAGGTATTTTCAGGTAGGAGGCAGCATGAACTTATATCTCTTTGCGGTGTCGGGGTGTTTAAGGCTTCAACTGCCAGTCCTGGAATTGAGGAGGTCGCTGGTTCGCGCCTGTCGATGGCCAATTCTATTATCGCTTAAATAAATTCCCCCCTCGGTTAAGCATATATGAAAATATATTAATTCCGAGGTAGAGCGAATTAGATATTAAAGGGACATTTGTAGTTCGATATATATATATATATATATATATATATATATATATATATATATATATATATATATGTATATATATATATATATATAGATACTATATATATATATATATGATATATATATATATATGGAGTGTGTTAGCTATAAATGAAATTCGTCGAAATAGTAATTAAATATATATATCAGATATATATATTATATTAATATATATATATATATATATATATATACTTAGAAAGCAGACCCTCTCTCAAGCATACTTATTAAAAGTAATGGCTACTTCAGCAGCGTACACTTGTAGAGATTCTTCACTATTTTACGAATAGCGGCTTTTTTCCCGTGCTGCTTAAACAGGCTAGTTAGAGCGCCTGTAGAGGTCATGATCATACAGTGTCAAAATAGGTGTATATAATTATATATATATAATATATATATATATATATATATATATATACATATATATATGATATATATATATATATATTATATATATATATATATATATATATATATATATATATATATACATATACATATACATAAACATTATAGAGCTTGTTTTTGTATTTGTCAGAATTTACCCTATGGAAGACTATAACGGTTTCTCCAGCATTAATTTCGTAACCAACCTACCCCTCTCTCTCTCTCTCTCTCTCTCTCTCTCTCTCTCTCTCTCTCTCTCTCTCTGTCTGTCTCCTTTATCTTATCTGAAACCTTATATCCACTCGACGTACCTGGCCCCTTTCTTCAGCCATTCAATCATACTATCAGCAAACGTACGAATCCTTTAATTAATTCCTAGACATCCCTGGTCCTTGCCGTCGTGTCCCGTCTTCGTGCTTTATTACAAAGCGAGCGACGAGGAACAGGGGTAATGATTTACAAAGTTAAAGATGACGGCCGATGCGTAAACTGGGACAAGAGATGCGAATTATCAGAGGCACATTTCTGAAAGATCAGAACTCCAGGGTTAGCGTTGATGATCAACACGACTCGCAGATCTGTGTATTGGTATTAATGAATGTTCATGTAATGAAATCTAAGAGTCTTTTTTTTATTTAATACTCATGTATAATTACGCGTTTCTACACAAGAAGAATCCAAGGTTCTTCCTTTGAGATCGAGAAAATACATCATGTACCCATAAGTAGTGTTTTAATGAAGTATTTCTCAAGTCTGTATAGGTGAAGTTACTCGCAACTTTCTCTCTCTCTCTCTCTCTCCTCTCTCTCTCTCTCTCTATCTCTCTCTCTCTTGTGCGACCCCAAAGTTACTAGTCTCTCTCTCTCTCTCTCTCTCTCTCTCTCTCTCTCTCTCTCTCTCCTCTCTTTTCTTTTTTTTTACCCCAACAGACATTGCAGTCATTCACAACTTTGTGTTAAACTGGGCGTTAAGGCGGGGGCAAACCACGAACCTATTGAAATTATTGTGCAACTCTAAAAAAATCTAGATCCCAACATAAAAAACGGGGAAATGTTACCATATCAAGATCTACCTACAGCTCCCCCCCCCCCCCCCCCCACCCCCCACCTCAACACCTCATCCAGTATAGATTGTAAACAGTAGGCTGTGTTGGCGAGAACACTTTTTCATTAATGTTCCTCCTCCCGATAATTGACATCCTTTGCTCCTTAAACGAGGAAACTTCAAAGGACGTAAACATTGTCGTGGGGGACGGGTAAGGGGGGGGGGGGGGGGGTGGGGAAGACGAGTTTTATCGTGCTTATAAAATAACAGGGGGTCAGTTTGTAACATGCACCCACTTTCATTGTTTTTCTTTCCAAGAAGAATCTCTGTAGCAAAATAAATTACAGGATCCCTTCCTTTAACCTTGAAGGATAATGGAATTTGATTTTTTAGGCTCATAAATAAGTAATTTAACTCGAGCCACTTCCTTAGAATATATCAAGTGCGCTCGAGAGAAACAATTTGGTACCTATGATACCATATCACTCTTGTTTATACCGTTTTATACATAGTTTTATATATAAAAACAAGTTGATGTGAATTTAGACTTCCTGAAAATAATTTCAACATTGGGTTTGAGCAGGCTGAGCATAACCCTCTTATATATAAACTCCAGTCCAGGATATGAATTTAGCTTCACATTCGTAAGAGAACCAGTAGTAGACTTGTTCATATGATGTACCGAGAAAACCTAAACCTTCCTGATTCCTGGATCACCAAAAGAACGAGCTAGTATGTTTCTTTCTTTAGCCTCTGATAGCCAAGAGAATTCTTCTATTAAAGGCGTTTTATAGTAAGCAATTATTTCAACCTCCACTACAAGTGCAAAATTAAATTGCTGCAGGGTTGATAGAGATCTAGAACAGATCTGCAAGTGGTGTAGTTAGCTGAGCATATAATGATATAAACTCCAAAACCAAGACTTCTCTGATTAGTTCAACTCAAGAAGCTCGGGGCTCATGGCCTACAGTGTATAGTAAAAGTTGTGCTTGAAATATTTATTCGACTACATTTGTATTACTTCAACAGTCCCATTGGGAGTGGTTTATGCAACGCTGCGTGAAATCTAAATATTCTGCGTCATTTAGACAAATATCAAAGTAATGATATGTTTTTCTTTTCTTGACAGTGTTCATTGCGATGTGGGCGAATGTCAGAATGTGCTTCTTTAAACATGAGTCATAATTATTAATTCTAAATGGAGCTTCCACGACTGTATTAAGTGCTGTTTCCTTTAGTTATTGTCAGATTTTATTGCTTTGCATATTATCAGTCAAATAGTTTATCTGTTATGCTAGAAATAATCAGATATAAACATTCACTTCTTACAACAGCAGGCTGTTTTTAAGAACCCTTTTCATATATCTAACCCCCTCCCTTTTGACAAATTACACAAATTAACAATTCTTACCTGTGGCAGCAGGCGGCGCCCTCTATCTGCAAGCATGTCACTAGGCTATTGAGCTCACATAAATACAAAAATATACTGTTTATTACCCAAAGCAGGTGAACATTAAATAGAGTAAATTGATTAATAAGTCATAGTGATAAAACCCAAGTCTACCCCACAAAGAAAACTACTTTGTTATCATTCCACTCTCCTGGCTATGTATTCACTCCCAGACCCAAAATGTCAAGTCTACCCCACAAAGAAAACTACTTTGTTATCATTCCACTCTCCTGGCTATGTATTCACTCCCAGACCCAAAATGTCAATTGTTACATAGTATTAGTCAAGGTAGAGAATCCCATCTCTAATATCATGGAATAGAGCCCATCTGTAATAAAGATACATAACACAATATTAAGTAAAGAGATACACTTCACACTTCTCACTTTTCAAAGGCAATATTAAGTAAAGAGATACATTTCACACTTCTCTCTTTTCAAAGACAACTGTTTCAAAGTCATTTGAAATATGTACCATACCTTTAAGATGGGGTTTTCTCCCGACACCTGGCGTTCGCTCAACCATCTTTCTTCCTATCACAAAGAAAAGCGTCTTTCCCCCAAGTGTCTCGATCAGTCAGACCTGTGACATCCGTATAAACGAATGTACATACCCACCACACCCCAAACCGCCCCTGGCAACAGTACGGACAGCCTCCAGCTTAAAAATGCATACGCATCAGATGCCTTCATTCAAGGAGGTCGTCTCTACAGCTCACTCTGTCTCCAAGCAAGGGCACACGATATGTAATTCACTAACACATCAATTCATACCTGTAAGATATATTAATAGCGCTTTTGTTTAATTCCGGTATGAAAATTTCAACATTTTGGACAAAAACTAAAAATGAATCCTACATTTATTGCTGATATTAAAGTAAAACATATTCAATTGCAGCAAAATATTTTAGTAAAAATGTGAAAACTAATTATTTTTTGAAAAAGTATTCTAGTTTCATTAGTAATGGGATAGCATATCGACATTTAGTGCAAAAAGTTACAATCTCTCTCTCTCTCTCTCTCTCTCTCTCTCTCTCTCTCTCTCTCTCTCTCTCTCTCTCTCTCTCCCCGGAAATATTTAGTAGCAACCATTATTTCAATATGCAGTTTTGTTTTAAGTACGTGTTATTGATATGGAATGAATATGTAAATGCTTTGTTTAAATTAAATGCAAATAGGAGTATCGAATAAAGGAGAGAGAGAGAGAGAGAACATGATTACAGTAAGAACTGACGAGAGTATATTGAATTCATACCGATGAAAAAAAGATATTTTGATTTGGTGCACGAAGCACGAGAATCTAGTTTCGAGGAGCCAAAGTTGGCAGTATTTACCTTGACAATTTGCGTATAGGTTCAAAGATGCTGCTGGAGCCGGCAAAGCTTTCGGCAAGTTCATTTTCGAGAAGGTCGATTGGAACTCTTTACGAAGTCTGCTAAGAAACCGGAAAAGTAAATTGCCAGATATTTTAAGGGTGAGCTATCAACCCATATTTGTTTGATATAATACGAGACATTCGGTGAGTTCAATTTATTTATTTTTGAGTGCTTGGAACCGTAATTCAAGGGCGCTGACATTTTTATTTCCGGGATGAGTTTATGTATATTTAATGATTAATAATATTCATTGCATTTCGCGATGAAGGAACTTGCAGTTATGCTGTTGTTTCGAGAAGTATAAATTAATTTTTTTATTTTTTTAGTATGGATAACAAGAATGCAAATAAGAGAAGAATGAAACAATTACTGAAACACTGGAAGTGCAAAATGATTAAATGTCAAGTATTAGCTAAATTGCCAGAGTTACGAAACTATAGTACACACATTATGTAAACAAATCATTGTCCGTTAATATTTCCCTTATATGAATAAAACAAACTAATGAGATTTGCAACACACATTTTGGCCCCAGATTCTGGTTAGTTTTCTGTGAAGTAAATATGAATAAATAAGATGTTTGTAACGTGAAACGCTTAGTGGCATCTTATAAACCTGACAGGGTTAAAGCTATGGAGACTTCAATATTAGATCAATATCAAGAAGTCACGTTCTCTGGTACAGTGGACTCGGTTTCGGTGTTATCGACGTTGCAAATAATTCGTTGTGCCTTACCAAAAGTTGGAGAGCTCTAATTTCACTAAGGATGACAAAAGAAAAATCCTTTCTGTGGGGGGGGTGGGGAGGGAATTATCTATGTCTTTCTTTTAAATCTTAATTTTATTTTCTCATGCCTGGTCGTACGGAAATTATGTTGAGATGGATACAAAGCACTTTTTTTAAAGATAAGTATGTGGCAGGCGAACCATCTAAAGTGGCGTTTCTTAAGGCACCGATAAAGTGATTTAGAAAACTATATGAAAGTAAGCGAGTTCTCTGTTGCAGATTCAACACATAGGTAGGAAATTAACCAGGGACACTGTAAACAGTACGTTACTATAAAGAAATATATATGCAAAAGGTTTTTCCGTTTCTATAATAAAAGCAACAACTTATGGATTTTCAGTAATGTAAATGAGCTCATTTTGGCATCAGAACAAGGACAGTCGTATTACAATTCTTCATAATAAGAAAGGACGGAGAAATTTCGTGTACCAGACAGGGAGACTGATGTCGTAATCAAGCGGATTAATGTAATTGATTATGATGGGAGCCCAAAATATCTAGAAAAGGCCTCTTTATTTTGTCCAAAATAAAACTGATATTCATGATGAACTACTAATGTCAGTCTTGACCTATTCCCGTCTAAATAATACTTCTATTTATTGGAATATTTTCAAAAGGGAATATTTTGCGTTTTTTTTTATTTCTTGAATAGTATTTCAAGTCAGTTCTTATTCCAAGTGATTATGTCATAAAGAGATGCATTGTTATTAGTTGTTTGTGTATTTATATACAAGAATGAGACCGTTTATATAATCCTTTCTATCCATCGGATAATATTACAGATATCTAAATAAGCCCAATGGCTATATCCCAATGGCTTTATAGGGGAGAAATTTTTAAGGCAAGCCTTCTATCCTATAATGTTCTATGTAAAGAGTAAGGGAGAAAACAAACTCACAATCTATATATCTATCTCGTCAAAAATGAATCCGTCGTCAATGTATATAAATGCTTTGGGGCTCATTCAGAACGAGGGATTCGTTCACGTCATCTTTCTCCGTTACTTCCACTCCTGTATTGTCTCGACGACAAAACAATGAGAGGATGTTGGCTGTTCAAACAACACACCCAACGGCATATCCGGCATCCAGTGGGCCTAAAGAGTTCTCCCGGACCGGGAATAATCCTTCACCGACGAGCGTTTTGTGAGTCGTTACAATGCGACATTTTTAAAGGGATGGGAAGATGCTTCGTCGAATTGCGGGGAGACAAAAAAAAACATAAAACAAAAATAAAAACAAGGAAAAAAGGAGAGAGAAAGAGAGAGGGGGAAGAGAATCTGGAGCAAGGAAAGTATGAAAAATACACAATATTACGGATGTACAATGAAAATATTACCCCTGTCAGCAATATATTTATATGGAACTGTTTTCTGTGTAGTTATTTCAAATTGTAATGTTTCAACAGTAATGTGCATTGGATTGGACAAAATTTAAGATCTAGCTAGATTAAAATCAACAAATATTTTGCAAGTGGCTTTGGAACACTGTATATATATGCATATATATATATATATATATATATATATATATATTATATATATAATATATATATATATATTATATATATATATAAGAGATACACCCAACAATAAAATAATAATTCCCCACCTGGACACGATTAAGAGAATAACCAACCCCTCGGAAAATCGAACCCTTTTGTATTTACTTACCCAAACACCTAAGCCAAATCCCAGATTAACGTCCAACAAAAGACATCTCCAAAGGACTCTGGGTATATGAAATCCCATGCCAGGACTGTGACCAATCTTACATCGGATTTACAGGTAAATCCCTTCCCCAGAGATTAATACAACACAAACGGTCAGTTAGGTATGGACAACAGAACTCGGCTATTTTCAACCATATAAATGAACATAACCATAGAATAAACTGGAATTTGTCACGTGTAATTTATAGCAGCAACTGCCGGTACAAGAGTCAAATGATGGAATCGGCCTTAATAAAGAGAGGCAGGTAATGAACATCTCAAAAGGAGCATGGATTTCGGACACGATCGACAACGTCTTCATTCAACCAACCCTTAAGAAGATTAAAGGAAGATTATCAGCGGGGTGACTTAAAATGGCTTGTTTGAGGATGGACCTCTTGGTATAAATACCACCTTTTCTGTAAACTTTTCTCATTCATCTACCTGAAGAGGGAGACAGCAGTCTCTGAAATATAGTACTTTTTTCTCTATATTTGGTGTTTTATGGGCTCCTTTTATTAGATGGAATTCTGTTGTTACAGAAAAAAAAAAAAAACATTTTTACCAGTCTATATTATATATGTTTAATATATTATACATATATATATATATATATATATATATATACTATATATATATATATATATTAGTATTCAATACATGACCGTGATTAGTAGGTGAGATGCGGCGCTAACTTATACCTCTCGTTATACCCTTGTGGATAAAGAGCTTCACTGTACGTCATGAATTCTTGGTTCCGTGGTTCGCGCCCATGGGCCGACGAATTTCTTATCAACTAAAAAATCCCTCTTTGGTTAACATATATGAAAATGTATTAATTCCGAGGTAGAGCGAATGAGATATTAAAGGATATTGTAGCTTAGTGCGTGGTGTATTTATATTATATATATATATGATATATACAAATGTCCTTTAATAGCCAATTCGTTCTACCTCGAAATCAATATATTTTCCTATATGTTAACCGAAGGGGAATTTTTTGGTTGATAATAATTTCGTCCTCCCGTGGATTCGAACCAACGGTCAGAGTGAGAGGAAATCAGGACTGCAGTGACATTATCCCACTCGGCCAACAATTGATAAGAATCCATATATATATATATATATATATAATATATATATATATGATAAATGTTAGAAATGTTTCTACCAAAGGAGTAAGAATTTACAAGCCATTTAGATGAATTATACGTAACTGAGCCCACTGAACTAATGATTGGTCTGATAGGGTTATTGATTTTGTGTCTTGACTAAACCATACATATAAGGTAGTGAGGCGCATTGCGTTTTAAACTGTTTAATTAAATGGTCCAAGCCCTTCAAAATGGATTTAATTTGTTTATTAAAATGGGAGTTCACTGTCTGTGTAGGGTCAGACCTCCGTTTACAACGCAATGCGCCTCCCTACCTTATATGTATGGTTTAGTCAAGACACATAAAATCAATAACCCTATCAGACCAATCATTAGTTCAGTGTGCTCAGTTACGTATAATTTATCTAAATGGCTTGTAAAAATTCTTACTCCTTTGGTAGGAAACATTTCTAACACGAATGTTAAAAACAATGTTGATTTTATAAACAAATTCCCCATTAAAACAAAATTTACTATCTTGATACATAACCTTATGAGACTAATGAGGTTTGCTACACATAAGGGAATGTCATGACGTTCTAATTCATCCTCCAAATATTCAAGTAAGTCATCTACAGGCACTTTTGTAAATAAAGAGACAACATCAAAATTAACCAAATTAAAATCAAAATTCAAATTTAAACTATTCAAATGAATAGTTTAAATTTGAATTTTGATTTTAATTTGGTTAATTTTGATGTTGTCTCTTTATTTGCAAAAGTGCCGGTAGATGACTTACTTGAATATTTGGAGGATGAATTAGAACGTCATGACATTCCCTTATGTGTAGCAAACCTCATTAGTCTCATAAGGTTATGTATCAAAGATAGTAAATTTTGTTTTAATGGGGAATTTTTTGTACAAAAGTTTGGCATAGCTATGGGTAATCCCTTATCTCCTGTCCTTAGCAATATTTACATGGAATTTTTTGAGACAAAACTCTTACCAAGAATTTTGCCCGAAAAAGTTATATGTTTTAGGCATGTGGATGATATTTTCTGTATTTGGCCAGTTCACGAAAATCTCCAGGAATTCCTTAATAATCTCAATAATTTAGTCCCTTCTATAAAATTTACTGTAGAGGAAGAAAGAAATTGTAATTTGAATTTTCTTGATGTAACTGACAATAGAGATGATAGAAATTTCACCTTTTCAGTCTTTCGAAAAGCAACTAAGGGCTTTACGTGTCTGTAACCCGCAGTTTATTGACGCTAAAATTAAAACTATTATTGATATTGCATTGAAACTTAAATACCCAAGGATATTTGTAGATGTGGCATGGAAAAGAGCTAGAAAAACATATTATTCAACTAATGACAAACTTAAATTTAGTAAGCATAACATTCTAAAATTGCCCTGTGATGAAAGGTTTTTAGATATTCCTAGAATTTTAAAGCTTTTTAATATAAATGTTGTTTTCAGTAATATTAATGTCAAGAGTTTAGTAATCAAAAATTCTCCTAAGGATCTTCCAGGCTGCATATATGAAATTCCTTGCAAAAAGTGTGATAAAGTCTATTACGGACAGACCGGTAAATCTCTTTCACAACATCTCAAACAGCATCAATATTCTGTGAGAACTGGGCAAATATCGAATGCATTATTCGTACATATGAGAGATTTAGATCATCCTATTAACTAGAGTTAAGCAAGAGCCTTAATCCCATGTAATGACACAGTTAAAAGGAATATCATTGAATCTTGTTTCATCAAGTCAAATAATAGAAATGTTCTAAATTAAAGTCTTGCTTTATTTAAACTTGATGCTTTCATAATGAAAAAAGTTGTAGATAAATATAAGCAACAAAATTAATATATTCAGTTTTTACATGTTTTGGACTGTAAAGATACTATGAATTTCGGTTAGGGTCAAATCTGTTTAGGTATGTGACCGTGTGATATCCGATAATCCTGGATTATCTCTTTTAATTTTTACCCTTTTGACAATTTACCATCTGGTATTCTTGATCTTGTTGTGTACCTGAGACCTTTCTCTCCAATTGTATTTCATTAGCTCCTTGACAATGTCTTAGTAAAGACGAAAGCGCTTGGATTTCTGACTATCATTTTCCTGTGGTATTCGCTTATTTATGAAGTCACGTGCAATCTACTGTGATTTTTTATGCATATATAGTATATATATATATATATATATATATATATATATATATATATATATATATATATATATATATAGATATATATATAAGCGAATACCACGGGAAATAGTAATCAGGAATCCAAGCGCTTTCGTCTTTATTCAGACATCGTCAAGGATGAAGTCACGTGCATCTACTGTGATTTTTTAAGCATATATATATATATATATATATATATATATATATATATATAATATATATATATATATATATATATATATATATATATAGATGCATCTTATCGCACTCATGAGATATCAGATCGTTTGCGTTTTCCTGATTCCCTATTCGAAAAGGCGCTCATTTTAATATTCCACTTTCCGCCGCGATCAGAATCTTTCGACATAACTCCTCGTCTCTTTCTTTAGAGTCGTTCCAACCTTCTGCAATGCATCGACGTTGCTATTGTCTCGATGCATTGCCTCTCCTTCCGGTCTCTGCATCCATCTTTCCGTGTCGCTGCTTCCCTGTGCACTAACATTGACCCTCCTCTCTCTCTCTTTCTCTCTCTCTTCATCATTTTCTCTCGCAACGATTGGTTCACTGTATTAAAAGTATTTTTGCCTTCAGCTGTTCATGGATTTCCCCCCACGAGTCTCTCTGTAAATATTTGCGTGTCCAGCGTTCGTCCCCGCATTTGTTACAGGAGTAATTTCCCGCTTCTGTATTCATATGATTACTTCGTCCTCATATTCGACCTCTTTGGTCGTCCGCATTGCACGATTAGATAAAGCAAACGTTATCGTTAATGTTTTAATCTCAACGTTTACGTTCACGCTTTAATCGCTCGGCCATTTCCTTCTCCCACCTGTTCTACATTTTTTTCTATCTTGAATAACTTTCCATTCTCTTTTTGATGTAGTAGGGTAATGGTTTATGTGTATAAGGTGTAAAAGTATTTTGTTTCTTTTTTCTATAAGTCTTATTGCGTAAAAATCAGTGGAAAAGTGAAGAAAAGTTATGAGTGGGCTAAGGAGACGGTAGCCATTTTGCTTACCAACAATAGACATCATCATTTCTTGGAACTCTTGGGTAACTACAGATTGACCTATTGATACGTGGTGGCTAGTGATCATGCAAAGACGTTTCGCACATTATCTATGTTCATCTTCAATCTGTAAGAACAACATAAAATACGTTAAAGTTTAAAAAACATAATTTTCTATATAAAAAGATTAAGTTAAGAAAAAAAAGGATTTACAAAAATTAAAATTAATACAAATTAAAAGGTATATAGTAAAAAAGGAACCAGTTCTCACCAAACCATCCAAAGGAGAAGGAGAAGAACGAATGTGTGTATATATATATATATATATATATATAATATATATATATATACTTATATATATATTATATATATATATATACATACATACATACATTATCATACCATACATACATAC
>NC_087210.1:77111005-77121005 GCF_015104395.2 Macrobrachium nipponense | reverse complement strand
TAACATTTTCGTCCTTTCCATTACCGTGTTTTTTTTTTTTTTTTTTTTTAGGAGCCCTGCAGTTTAGCAGGCTATTACGGTTCAAATGCGCGCGGGGGAAGACGGCCGCACTCTTAAAATGAGAGTCATATTTGCAGATTTCAGACAAGGGAACAAACAAAACGATAATGACAACTGCCTCTCCTCAGCGGCGCAATATCATGTAGGACGTCGAGGTCATGTTTCGAATCCAAAGGCTCACACTAGTCTTTTGAACCCTTTGAACACCTTACCGCGCTTCGGTCCGACTTTGTACAAGGCCAACGTGCTGGCCTAAGGTCGACTTGATTTGAATCAAGTAACAGAACCATGATGTTGAGAATTAGCCGTGTCTGTCGCCTACAACAGCGCCAAGAGATTCGGTTCTAAATTTGTGCCTGACATGTGTCTCCTCCGTGAAAATTTTTTATGTAAGTTGCAGCAGGGATTTTCTGAAATCCCTACGAAACCGAATTTCTGATTTCAACATCAGTCTGGTGGCTATTCGTATTCCTCTGGAAAATCATAAAGGAGTTTGTCATTACCTTCCTGTGTTACAAATCTCATCGCTCTTAAAGGCGAAGGTCCTACGCAGGATAGATATGAAAGGGAAATGTGAACCGTAAATCTGAATTCGTCCCAGGTTTCCGGGGTCAAGTATCGCCATTATAACAAATGCTATATTCTTCGTAATTCTCTTTTAAGCCTCTTCTTCTTCTTACACGATGTTTTAAGACTCAAATTAATCTTGTCAGGAATGTGCGGTATTATAGCGAATATCATTGGTTGTCTTCGTTTCTTCATTACAAGAGAAACATGATTTAATTGTATGCATATTTGCTGGATGATAAAAAATGGAACAAATAAATTAAATATAAAGTTTTGGAGCGCATTTGCAATTTGAAAAACTCTCCAAAAAATTTACATCGGTAGGAAACTGTAATGATAAGTATATTGTTAATATGAAACGCAACAACAAAATAAAAAAAATAGTTATGATAATGATCGGAATGAGAATGTTAAATATTCCAGATATTTTCTTAGTTCGTGTTTATTCTGGAAGTAAGAGGTGTACAAAAGCTGCCGTTCCAGATGTATATCAGCTCCCCTCAGAAATATCCGTTTCAGGCACAAAAGGAAGTGTGTGTTCAAGGGTTGGAAGTTCGGGTGTTGAAACGACTGCTTTGCCATTAAATATCAGTTTGTGTTTTCTCGGGAAAATATGCTTTGTAGAAGTATACAAAAATATAATTTGTATTCTTTTTGTAGTGGAGTGTGAAAAAAAGCAATTTATAGTCCATTTGAAAAGTTTGAATATTCAAATTCATAATGTACGTACAATTCTCGAAAGGCAGTTATTTAGAATTACATTGCTGAAAATGTTATTATGAAAGCAGTAACAGAAGCCTATTAATTTCCCCCTGAATTTTTTTCATCAACAGGTGATAAAATTTATTTACTGATATGACCTAAAATATAGTTGGTGAAAAAAATCTCTTTATGAAAAAGATGACATAAAATGATCACGCTTGAATGTATCTCAGAAATTGCTTGGGTTTAGTCGACGTACGATATTTAATAACTTAAAGGTGGATAGACCTATGAATGGCATTACCTTAAACTTAAAACTACTATCTGCAAAGAGAGGGAAAACATTGCAATCAGTAATTAGAATCAGACATGTTAGATAAAGATATATATATATATATATATATATATATCTATATATATATATATATATATATATATATATATATATATGTATAATATATATTATCTATATATATAGTATATCTATATATGATTATATAATATCTATATATATATATACTATATATATATATATATATAATATATATGTAATATAGATATATATATATATATATATATATATATATATATATGTATATATGTGTATAGATATATCTATATATACATATGATATATAGATATATACATCATATATATATATCGTATATATATATATATATATAGATATACTATATATATATATATATATATATATATATATATACTATATATATATCCTATATTATATATATCATATATATATATATATATATATATATATATATATATATATATACACACACACACATATATATATATATATATATATATATATATATATATATATATATTATATATATATATTGCTTGTGGAATTCTAAATGATGGCCTTAAATAACTGTGTCAATCATAGTTAAATGGTTAAAATCCTATGAAAAATAAAACTGAACCAGTATGAACACACATACACATAAACATATATATATATATATATATATATATATATATATATATATATATATACATTATATATATATATATATATATATATATATATATATATATATATATATATAACATTCATTGAATAGAATGGCTTTCTCACTGTTTAACCAGCTTTTTTTAAATTGCTTCATATTTTCTAATTATTTTCTTTACTTCATTGTTCAGGTTACTAATGGACACATAATGGGGTTCTTCCATTTACTCCAGTAGTTTTTTACACGCGACAGCTGTTTCGTCAACCTATACGTATTGACGTTTTCAAGCGTACTGATACAAATATGTTGTTGTTGTTTAAGATTAAGCTGGCCTTTGTGCCAGCACGGGCTCTTGCTCACAGAGCAGCCCGTAATATACAAATATGAGCCATACATGCGTTTTGTGACGTCATGAGGACGGAAAGGTAGTACAATGCCAGATACCTAGTTTTAAGTATTTACAAAAGACTATAGTGAAACATAAAATAAGACAAATAAAGAAATATGTTAACAACAGAAATTAAATAAAAAAGTTGAAAGTAAGTTATATATACACATTATACATAAATAAATATATTAATTACATATATGTTTAATTTCACTGAAAGTCAGTGTGCGCTCCTGTCCGCGTATGGGGGCTTTGTTCCACGTGGTTGAAGGACTGCCTCCTACACGAGGGCAAGGATCGGTCTGCCTCACGTTGGATGTTAAGGCTGGGACGTTGCATCGCGAATGGCCTGACTGCTTCTGATATCAATAAACGATTGTAGTTGCCTTCCTTGTGTATTATTTTGGTGTTTGTGAGAAGTTCTTGTAATGATGGTTTTTTATTGTGGGTATCCACAAAGTGCTGATGAATGGCTCCTTGGTTTCTGTGGGCCTGCATGCGACGTTGAGTGTGGTGGTTGTGTGGTCCCGATATAGCATTTTTGGGGGGACTGACATGCTCGTCAGCACAGACAAACTTGTATACTATATCAGATTTAACCTCTTTCTCCGTCGATGGGGCCGTACTATTTTTCATTACCAAAGAGGCCGTAAGGTTTGGTTTGCAGTAAATCCTTGCTGTTATTTTGTTATATGGCGCTAGGGGGGTGGTTCCTCTTCGCAGTATACCAAGGATGGCTTTCCTTTCATCTTCGTGGTGTTTGTTGTATGGTATCTGATGGTATATCACTATTTCTTTGTCTTTGTCTTGTGTGTTGTTCCTCGGGGTCGGATTATGGAAAGCCTCTAATCTCTTTTTTGACAACTTGCTGGATCATGTCATCTGGATATCCGTTATTTGTGAGCAGCTGTTGAACTCTGTTGATATCTTCGTTAGTCGCTTTCCACGTGGAACAGTGTGTTATGGCGCGTTTTATGTATGCATTTACCACAGATCGTTTATATGCATCAGGGCATTCTCCTCTAGCATTTAAGCATCTTCCAGCGTCTGTCTTTTTAGTGTATACCATCAGATACCATACAACAAACACCACGAAGATGAAAGGAAAGCCATCCTTGGTATACTGCGAAGAGGAACCACCCCCCCTAGCGCCATATAACAAAATAACAGCAAGGATTTACTGCAAACCAAACCTTACGGCCTCTTTGGTAATGAAAAATAGTACGGCCCCATCGACGGAGAAAGAGGTTAAATCTGATATAGTATACAAGTTTGTCTGTGCTGACGAGCAATGTCAGTCCCCCCAAAAATGCTATATCAGACACACAACCACCACACTCAAACGTCGCATGCAGGCCCACAGAAACCAAGGAGCCATTCATCAGCACTTTGTGGATACCCACAATAAAAAACCATCATTACAAGAACTTCTCACAAACACCAAAATAATACACAAGGAAGGCAACTACAATCGTTTATTGATCATCAGAAGCAGTCAGCATCGCGATGCAACGTCCCAGCCTTAACATCCAACGTGAGGCAGACCGATCCTTGCCCTCGTGTAGGAGGCAGTCCTTCAACCGCGTGGAACAAAGCCCCCACACGCGGACAGGAGCGCACACTGACTTTCAGTGAATTAAACATATATGTAATTAATATATATTTATGTATAATAGTATATAATACTTACTTTCAACTTTTTTATTTAATTTCTGTTGAGATTAACATATTTATTTATTTGTCTTAATTTTATTATGTTTCACTATAGTCTTTTGTAAATACTTAAAACTAGGTATCTGGCAATTGAACTACCTTTCCGTCCTCATGACGTCACAAAACGCATGTAGGCTCATATTTGTATTTACGGGCTGCTCTGTGAGCAAGAGCCCGTGCTGACACAAGGTCAGCTAAATCAAAAACAACAACAACATATTTGTATCAGTACGCTTGAAAACGTCAATACGTATAGGTTGACGAAACAGCTGTCGCGTGTAAAAATACTGGAGTAAATGGAAGAACCCCATTATGTGTCCATTAGTAACCTGAACAATGAAGTAAAGAAAATAATTTAGAAAATGTGAAGCAATTTCAAAAAAAGCTGGTTAACAGTGAGAAAGCCATTCTATTCAATGAATGTTGTATCCGTGAAAAATTGTGCCCTAGAAGTATTAAATATAATGGCCGGGCACGGTCGAGTTGGAACGAGGAAAAAGTGGCCTCCGACGACGAATGGAAGAATCAGCAGAAAAGATCACCAAACTGCAAGAAGAAAGAGCAACAAAGTGGAGTGAATTCTGTAATAGTACTACCACAGAGACCCAATGTGCTGTGCAACAACAAGTGGAAAGAGAAATAGAAAAGCATTCGAAAATAGTCAGTGCAAGGCATAGCAAAAAGCTTCTGATATTAAACGGTGGACCAGTGAGAAACGAAGAGAAAAAAAGCCGGGTATATTAACCTATTCAGGAATACAGAGTTGAGTGAACACCAAAAGCAGTTACTAAATCTAGGCCTGAACTGCCATTACATACGAAAACCACACCCTGAATCCAAGAGGATTATACAGAAGTATTAATCGATAAACTACTGCGACTGAAAGAAGAACGCAAAATCGAACTTAAACAAGAGTGCATCGCTGAATTACTGGGTGAGGCCAATAGAACACGTGGTAACTACTTTAGTCGCATAGTCAGTCCACAGTTGAAAAAAAAAAAGAGCAGCAAAAGAATCTGAGAGAAAACGAAACCATAATAATACGCAAAGGAGATAAAACCGCAGTGTACGTCATAATGAATAGAGATGAATACGACACCAAAATGGATAATATACTAAGTGATAATAATAAGTTTCAGCCACTTAAAAAAGACCCAACAAATGACCTCAAAAAGAAAATGATGAGACTAATAGAAAAAGCGAACAAAGAGCAGAGAACAGTAAGCTTTCCAAAAATCATCGGAGACTTTGCACCCGGATACTGCTACGGCACAGTCAAGATTCACAAACAGGGAAACCCGCTACGGCCCATTATATCCCAAATGACATCTCCCATGTATAAAGTGGCTAAGAAATTGAATGAAATTATAACGCCGTACATTCCCTCAACGTTCTCGCTAAAATCATCGACGGAATTCATCGACCTACTGCAAGACACCGCACCCGACGAAGACATAGCATCCTGGACGTTGAAAGTTATTTACTAACCGTACCAGTGGATGAAACAATACAAATCATCATGGACAAGATATACCGCTCTGAGAAACCACCATTACCGATCCCCGAAAAAATCTTAAAAGAGATGCTGGAAGCATGTACAAAGGAAGCCCCATTCCTCTCACATAGGGGCGAAATATATCGACAAAAGGACGGCGTGGCAATGGGTTCCCCTCGGGGTTCTTTTCGCAAACGCATACATGGCGCACACAGAAGAGGTCACATTTGAAGAACACCCAAAACCCAGAATCTATGGGAGATATATTGATGATATCTTTATCACAACAAAGGGCGACAATGACATAGAAGAATTAGTAAATAAACTCCAAGCAAATTCTACATTGAATTTTACGGTAGAAAGAAGTGATGAGAAGATGCTCCCTTTCTGGACGTAACCTTGTGACCCAAAAGAACAACAAATACAATACCACCGTATACACTAAAAAGACAGACGCTGGAAGATGCTTAAATGCTAGAGGAGAATGCCCTGATGCATATAAACGATCTGTGGTAAATGCATACATAAAACGCGCCATAAACACACTGTTCCACGTGGAAAGTGACTAACGAAGAGATCAACAGAGTTCAACAGCGGCTGACCCAAATAACGGATATCCAGATGACATGATCCAGCAAGTTGTCAAAAAGAGATTAGAGGCTTTCCATAATCCGACCCCGAGGAACAACACACAAGACAAAGACAAAGAAATAGTGATATACCATCAGATACCATACAACAAACACCACGAAGATGAAAGGAAAGCCATCCTTGGTATACTGCGAAGAGGAACCACCCCCCTAGCGCCATATAACAAAATAACAGCAAGGATTTACTGCAAACCAAACCTTACGGCCTCTTTGGTAATGAAAAATAGTACGGCCCCATCGACGGAGAAAGAGGTTAAATCTGATATAGTATACAAGTTTGTCTGTGCTGACGAGCAATGTCAGTCCCCCCAAAAATGCTATATCGGACACACAACCACCACACTCAAACGTCGCATGCAGGCCCACAGAAACCAAGGAGCCATTCATCAGCACTTTGTGGATACCCACAATAAAAAACCATCATTACAAGAACTTCTCACAAACACCAAAATAATACACAAGGAAGGCAACTACAATCGTTTATTGATATCAGAAGCAGTCAGCATCGCGATGCAACGTCCCAGCCTTAACATCCAACGTGAGGCAGACCGATCCTTGCCCTCGTGTAGGAGGCAGTCCTTCAACCGCGTGGAACAAAGCCCCACACGCGGACAGGAGCGCACACTGACTTTCAGTGAATTAAACATATATGTAATTAATATATATTTATGTATAATGTGTATATAATAACTTACTTTCAACTTTTTTATTTAATTTCTGTTGTTAACATATTTATTTATTTGTCTTATTTTATGTTTCACTATAGTCTTTTGTAAATACTTAAAACTAGGTATCTGGCAATTGTACTACCTTTCCGTCCTCATGACGTCACAAAACGCATGTAGGCTCATATTTGTATCAGTACGCTTGAAAACGTCAATACGTATAGGTTGACGAAACAGCTGTCGCGTGTAAAAATACTGGAGTAAATGGAAGAACCCCATTATGTGTCCATTAGTAACCTGAACAATGAAGTAAAGAAAATAATTAGAAAATATGAAGCAATTTCAAAAAAGCTGGTTAACAGTGAGAAAGCCATTCTATTCAATGAATGTTGTATCCGTGAAAAATTGTGCCCTAGAAGTAATATATATATATATATATATATATATATATATATATATATATATATATATATATATATATATATATATATATATATATATATATATATATATATATATATATATATATAATATATATACATATATATATATATATATACTATATATATGTATAATATATATATATATATATATATATATATATTATATGTATATATATATGTGTATATAGATATATAAAATGCTATGTATATATAACATAGTGTGTATTTGTATGCATGTATATATTGATACCACTACCTCACATGAGTGTGAAGGTACTTTTTCGCAAATATTTCTGTATATATATATGTACAAGTGTATGTGTCAAGTTCAGTTTAAGAATATACAATTTTATCTATATAGACCACATGTAATGCTCGTTGCCAATAGGTCTTTTATTGCTCTCCCTTCAAATACCCTGATCTGTATCGTGACAAATCAATGAAACTTTGCAAGCAAGGTCGAGGTAATCAGCAAGATATTCGTCGAATATTTTGACAGATCGGTGCCCGTTTAATTCGTAACGGTTATCGCATAAGTTTAAAAAAATTCCAGAGAATTATGCTATAGGGGGAGAGGAATATAAATTAATACTCCGCTAGATATTGCTAGGTATCCTTGAGAGGAGGACAGTCTCGCTTTCATCTCAGCGAAGCGAGGGCCAAACAGAAAGAGTTCCAAATCTCCTTTAGTGGAAGGATAAAGAAAATCGAGAAAGGATGCGAAGCTTGGGACTTTCACTTGGCAGTGATCGTATATGTTTTCAAATATTTTCTTGATATATTTTATATGTAAGAGCATTTTTCTTATTTCATCTTTATTATTACTATATTACGATGTAAATCATACAAATAAGAATAAAATAAATGATACAGATAATCGGTACGTAGAACGCGAATTGTTATATATTGGTTAGTAATGAAATTGACTCTTGGCTCTTTAATCTACCTGTCCAGCTCCTCTGCGCGTACGTATGATATGTTTCATAATTCATTACAACTTTTTTTTGCCCTTTCTGGTTTGTATCCTCTTGTTTTTAGCGTTAAAAAAATACTGTTGAGCAACTTAAGTATTATAAAAAGGAAAAACCGAGGCACTTTTCTTAGCTATCTTGAAGATACCTCTGACATAAAGTAATGTCCAGGAGCCACTTTCCCGGTATTTATTTTCAGTGGTGAAAGTTTCTTGAAGCGCTTTGTTCTGTTACATGGGCTTTTAGCGTTTGTCAGTTGATACCGACGTGTCAGATAACCAAATGCTTTTATGCAATTCAAGCCCGTCTGGAAAAATTAGAAAATAATTTGCATGAAAAAGGGGAGGATAAGAAAAAGAACGTTGCTTTGAACAATCCAGTTTTTGTGTGGTTTGCTCTCTCTCTCTCTCTCTCTCTCTCTCTCTCTCTCTCTCTCTCTCTCTCTCTTTCCAACAGTAATTAAGTACAGTTACTGACACTCCACTATTTTCAACAGAAATGTTGACAGTGATGTCTTATTATTCGTTAATGAAATGAGTTTCTTATCGTTTTCGGGAAATTTAAAATAACCTGTCAATTTAATATGGCCAAGATGTTGCATCTCTGGGAAATTCAGATATCTGGTTAGTATTTCGTGTGAATAATATTCCTTTATAGATAATACTGGTAATTGAAATTCCTTGTCACCTAAAAGGATTTCTTGTCCATAGTGGTTATTGCATGTCCCTGGTCTTTTCCCAGACCCTCCTTCGGGTAACATATTTTATAAATACTGAATACGTTCACAATGTCACGCGATTTGAACTGTGCATCGACATAATTGCAAAACGAATAATGTAATTATGAAAAGTGAATGTCCTTTAATTTTCTGGAACAATTTAAATAAGGATGGAAAGAAGTTACAAGTAACTGAAAAATACATGCATTCATTTTATCTATATCATGTAAAGGAATGGAAATTACGGGTCTGTCATATATTCCAATACGATCAGTTAGGAATGAAAATTTTATTAATTTCAAAATAATATAATTTCATTAGGAACTTGTTACTTGTAGTTTTTGCCTTGTAGTTTGAGGTAATTTCTCCGGTATACGGTAACATCAATTATTATGAATTTACTTAGCAGATGAAACGATATATATATATATATATATATATATATATATATATATATATTATATATATATATATATATATATATATATATATATATATATATATATGAATTTTTATCACATCATTTACATGCATTAAGCTCACTCTTTGGCCGAGTCGGTTAATTAGACGTCACTGAAAATCCTGATTTCTCCTCTGTGCGCTGGTTCGAATCCACGAGAAGACGAAATTACTATTATCAACTAAAAA
>NC_087210.1:77086005-77098505 GCF_015104395.2 Macrobrachium nipponense | reverse complement strand
ATATATATCAATATATATTTATTATATATATATATATATATATATGTATGTATATGTATAGATAGTGTATAAATATATATATGCACACACATATATATTTGTATACATAATATATTTTTATGTTATATATATATAAAATATATATATATATATATATATATATATATATATATATATATATATATATATACCAAGTTATTTATTATTCTGTTCCAAAATAAAAGCATTTACCCACTCGATCAACTTCAATGCCTACAGCTTCTGCAAACAAAACAGGCAATTGTTCGATGTCTGCAGAGGTGTACAATCTATCTTTAGAGCCGTCGAGTGAGAGAGAGGTCGCTGATAAACAACAGCTGGTCGAAAGCAGAACATTAGTTTTGATGAAAACTTTTGATAGTTTGTGCCATGAAAATCGAAGTGTACAGGCCTTCATAAGAATTGTCCAAATTACTGCTGGGGGCGACTAACCTCACGTCAACAGACATATTCTGACACATGGATTTGTAGATAATAAAACTGTCAAGGATTGTATGGAACTTATGGAGAGACAGTCAGAAAGTATATGAAAAACGCTCAAAGGAAATTACATGACTGATGTTGGAGACCAATGGGGAGAAATATTATAATTAATTTTCATTGCAGGTTATAAAAAGCTCCCAGTGATAATGGTGATATGGGATATCCATTAAAGTTGAGAGAGAGAGAGAGAGAGAGAGAGAGAGAGAGAGAGAGAGAGAGAGAGAGAGAGGTAAACTAGATTAGACTTTCCCCCTAAAAGTTCTCTAATTGAAATGATTGTTCAAACAAACCCCTCCGCTATGCAGTGGGTAGGCGTGAACCATCGGATTCAAAAATATGAATAAATTAAATAGCTTTTTCTCTACTGTTTTTTGTGAATGAAATGGATGTGAGGATTAATTCGTAGGACAGAAAAGTTCCGGAAAGAAAGATGTAGAAAACCTGGACCAGGAATTTCATTCTCTGCGAAGTAACTACAAAATTCCAACTACATCTTATTTTTAAACCTTGTTATATGCGGTGGTATCTGGTTTCTCTCTACAAGATTGCAGTGATGGTCTTTTGGTTTTGGAAAGTTAGGGATTTAGATACGTATATATTTTTAATTTTCTTGCTTATACGGAAGGTAATTTTATCTGCACCATTTCTTTATCTTATGTCTTGCATTTCATCTTATTATAATGGCATATGTCTCCAGAATAGAGGCTACATAATAAATATCAGCATGGAACCTTCTCTTTATTTTAAAATCACATTTTAATCATTCACACTTTGTATAATTCCGACTCATTAAAAGGTAAGAATAATTTTTCCTTAAAATCTGAGTATAAAAAGCAAAAGAAAACAAAAGAAGATCGTCAGAAGTAGAGGAATGAAAGAAAGGAGGAAAGAAAAAGAAGCCAATTATACGGGCCGCTCCATTCGTAATAGCTGTCATTTATTCTGCCGAAAACATCTGACGGAATAAACGGCAAGAAAAGCACTTAAGGCCAAACGCAAAAGAACCACAACACATTCAAGAAGACTTGCCGTTAAATGTCATTTGTTGATCCCTTCGCTCTGAAACACCGATCCGCCTCGTCCTGTTCTCTTGGGAAAGGGAAATATAATACCTTTCCTTCCTATTCGTCTTTTTATAGAAGAGCGCCGTTCCTCTCTTCATGTGCTTCTGAATTTTTTGATAGATTTCCATGTCAGGGAGGGCGTGAGTCAGGGAGACGCGTGAGCTTTATGCTCGGTTACGTTGTAGGTTGCAGCAGAATCTCAGTGTGCTTTTGATTCTGGCCGAGGAAGGATGTTATCTCGCCCGCTCCAGGTCATCACGGGCCTCGTCGAAAGGAGCCTAGTTACGAGTTGATATATTATTCCGTGATTGAATATCTCTCCGTTATGTGATATGTTGAGTTGGTGATAAGGAATCTTAGGCTAATTAGCGGATTATTTGTGGTTAACTGAACATAAGTTTTGTTAATATAATAGATGCCGTTCAATCATGTATACTATTTAGAGATTATTTTCGTTAGTGAGAGATATGATAATGAATAATTGTTTACTATACTAACTTGTGTGATAATTAATTTTTATGTAAATTTATGAAACGTTGTTTAACTAACGATAAAAGAGAATATACGCCGTCTATTGTACTTGTTACACTTAGTAGAATTGGAACAGACGATATGTTGAATGATTTTTAAGGGCTTTTTTCGTCTTGGGTAAAGACGTCTTCGAGATAGAGAGAGAGACATCACAGTCGATAGATACACTGACCCAAACCATGAAATACCAATCAGCAGTCCCCGGCGTGCAGATTCGCACGTTGACGTGCCTTTGTACGTTCGTGGTGAAACTGTGGATCATAGCAAAGTACGCCGAGTGCGACAGCATGCCCAGAACGCCCGCGATAGCCACCAAGTACGGCCAACTCCGCGGTTTCTATCGCCAAGTGACGAACTCGAACTTTCGTGTGGCCACATATCTGGGCGTTCCGTACGCCACCCCTCCGGTAGGTGCTAATCGCTTCAGCCCGACTCGCGCCCTGTCGCAGTGGGTGGGCGTCCACGAAGCCACCCATTTCGGACCTTCGTGCCCCCAGAGATTTCCCGATCTGTCCAACGAGACAGCCGCCCTTTCGAGGATGTCGAGGGCGCAGTATCTTCGCCTTCGGAGGTATCTGCCTGTGCTGAGGAGGCAAAACGAAGATTGTCTCTACCTTAATATATACGTTCCTGATGAAGGTAAGACGAAGGCCGTTTTCTAGAATACGAGTAAACTGCCTTATGATTTTCAATGTAGATGCTTATCAAACAGGCAATGAAATGTCTTTCCTTAGATAGTCACTGTGTGACGGGAACATAGGAAAGACATGAAACGTGAAAGAAAAGAATTCTCTCTCGGAAGTTCTAATGAAAGTATGGCCTCACCTCATAGAAAAGGTTCTTTATTATTATTTGCTCGATTTAATCAAGCCTTAGTAGAAAATACCTGCGGCTGCGTTGGAAAAATACACAGATGTAGACAGACAGACAACCAGGCTGGCAGACATACATACACACACAAACACATACACACACACACACACACACATATATATATATATATATATATATATATATATATATATATATAAAGGTGTGTGTGTTTGTGTGTGTGTAAATTGTGCTTTGTGGGTATACATTTTGAAGCAAGTCAAATATTACTAGCAGGTTCATTATTGTGGTTTCACGTGTAATAAATATACCCACGTGAGAAGAAAATGTAAGGAGAAAACGAATGAAATCGAGGCTGGGATAAGATCAGAGATATTAATTAACAGATGAGGATTATGAAACGGCAGAATGTTTGTGGACATATGAATAGAAAAAATGGGAATGAAAAACATGAAGTGGTAGGATGAAAGAGCAAGAGGACTTTTTTTTTAAAGAACAGAGTAAAATATTTGAAGAATAGTTTCAGGGGAAAAAATTATCATATAGCAATATATCAGAAAGCTAATAAAGGGCTAATAAAAAGAAAAAGGAAGTAAATTGGAATAGTTTGAGGATATGAAGACTTCTCTAGGAATCAAGAGTTGTCGTATGAAATGGTAAAAGGTAGGTAGAGCAAAACGATATGAGTGGAAGAGAGTAATATACATCAGAGAAAGATTCTGAAGGTGACTGTTCTTGATGCAGGGAGGCTACTCAAAAAGTTGAAGAATGAAAGGACGCAAAGAACTTAGCAGATTGCAAGTGGCATGCTATGGTGCCACGGTTGAGTGGAAGACCAGGGTGTGTAAGGTATTCTTTAGATGATGGTAAGATTCCTTTGAAGTAGTTTTTAGGATTGTTATCATTTTTGTAAAAACGTATGTGTAAAATAAGTCACTACGAATATTATGGACATAATATATATTGATTAATATTTTGGGTAAAATGCTTGGTATGATTTTCAATGGGATTTTCATTCAAATAAAAGATGATTTATAACAAAAGAAGAAAGTGGATGGTTCAGACAGGGAAGAGTCTGTAGGGAGTCTCACCTTTTTTCTATGAAGCAGCTAGATGAAATGTTTGAGTTTACAGAAGAAGAATGTGTATGTTGTACTATACATTTTATATATATATATATATATATATATATATATATATATATCATATATATATATATACCTAGAAAAAGCTAGAATTAACAGAAATAACATATGCTGGGCATTGAAGATGAATAATGTAAATGTTGACTTTATTTTAAAGTATTTAAAAGTTTTTAATTATAAACGTTTGGCATTCATACTTACATACAGTCATATATATATATATATATATATATATATATATATATAGATATATATATATATATTATATAGTTGTCTTTGTGTTCGTGTGTGTGTTTGGATGGGAGTTCATCTTTTTGTGTTGATATTTGCTTACATGATATTATTGGATGTAACGATTTGTAATTCATATGAGGGTATCTTAATTCTGAAAACGGATACTTTTTTCTGGAATTGCATACGGTGAGTCAATGTTGACCAGCAAGTAATATTTAACGCTTTATCCCAAAGAAAGTGAACCTTGAAGCTTTCAACCAAAACTGCAAAAATACTATTAGGTAAATACTGATGCTGACTGTGCATGAGCATATGAAGTAGTGCTAGGAAATGTGAATCATTCGTTTTCGTAATTGGACAGCCTGAAATTCTTGTTGCTGGCACTATAAGACAAAATCCACAAAACAGTGCATAAAAGCTGAAAAGAAGGCACAGAAACTAGTGGGATACATAAAGAGGCAATTCAAAATATAGGTTTAAATTCCTCAAGAACGTCGTCAGTGCCTCACGCCTATTGAAATTCCCACCTAATTATCATTATACTTGATTCGCCATAGGGTAATACACTTTTTGTGTAACAAAGGTGGAGTCATTTCTCAGAAAACCAATTTGACGCAAAACGACCCGTGACCACCTGCCCCTTTCTTAGCGAAATGAAAAGCAAGAGATGCATCTGGTTATCGAACTGAAAACCATTCGCAATACAAGAAATGTGATGTATTCCGAAAATATTTATATTCTTAGGAAGTAAGAAGTAGGTAGGGTGAATAAGTAAAATGAACAGTGGACAATATATATGTATTATATTATAATATATAATATATATATATATATATAGATATATAGTATATATATTGTATATATATATATATATATATATATATATTATATATATATACATATATATAGTAAATGACTAAAAATCGAAATGTATTTACTTGTCTGCACTTTCAACAGCGTCACTAGGTACTAAATATTGACATTAGAGAGTCTGTCTTTGTAATCATGTTACTCTACTAATATAGACATCTATGTTCAAATTTAAACATGTTTATACAGCGTGAGTACATGGATTCATTCACAATCATTTGAAGTCATATGCTGTTGATAAAACATAACAGGCGCCGAACTTTCTATACTAATAAAACACAAAGGTTAATGATGGATGAAAACATATATTTTGACTCTTATATTTAGGGATAAGCAAAAAAAAAAAAAAAAAAAGCCTCCGAACAAAAGTAGTGATTTGCATACCGGGTGATGCAGTAAAGGAAACAGTGGTATTCTGATTATATAATGTAATGTAAGAAGCATTATGCTGTATCACCTGTTGCATAATACAAAGGAACGGGTAAAGATTCGTTTTGCATTCATGCATATAAACTTCTTATATTTACATAGACACACATGTATATATATATATATATATATATATATATATATATATATGTGTGTGTGTGTGTGTGTGTGTGTGTGTGTGTGTGTGTGAGTGTTAGTAAATCTTAAATCAGTTTTGCTTCAATAGGCAGACCATATCAACATACATGGTTCTGTCTTTGAAAGACCCCAATAAATGGGGAATTAGATATATATATATATATATATATAATATATATATATATATATATATATATATATATTATATATATATATAATATATATATATATTATATATATATTTAATATATATATTCATACATGCATATATATGTATGCGTGTCTATATCATATAATGGAGACAAAAATATACTTAGTATAAATTCTCTCTCTCTCTCTCTCTCTCTCTCTCTCTCTCTCTCTCTCTCTCTCTCTCTCTCTCTCTCATCATTCTTTTTCCGTCACTGAATCAAATGAGCCATGTACATCTAGCCATCACAATATAGATCTGCTGTAATTATTTTCAAGTTCAGACTAATTAACTTCGTTTATTTCTGGAATATGTTATAAGCTCCGACAGCATATTTTATTTTTGTATTTGTTTTGCCTTTTATATATTTTATGAAAAACTCTCCTTATGATTGTGATTGATGTGCAGAATAAACATTTCTTGCTTGAAATATGGCAGTATCATAGCAAGAATTCCAGGGAGAATAAGGAGATTTATATCAGTTTATATTCATTCATTGTAAAAATCATACACGACTTTAATTTTGAACGTAATGGTTATATACCATATTATACTTAGGCAACAAAACCCTTTCAAAATGAATGTATATAGTATAAATCCGTATTCGTTCTTGTATACACACCCATTTACAAACACACCCAGACACCCAAAACAGACGACCAAGAACAAGGAACTAAATGCATTGTTTAGAGATCGATGTCGAGCCGGGCTCGGGTGGGATCGAACACCGGTACCTCAGTTGTGAGTTGACTGCGCCACCATTGTGTTACGAGGGTTAGAGAGAGAGAATGAGAGAAAGGGGGCACTGAAGAATTTGTAATAAGAGTCGCGGAAATAAATACCGAGAGCGAAGATTGGAGTTACAGATGTTTACTCTTCAAATAATCTTTTCACCGAGTGAATGAATTCGTCGACGATGCTTATTATCCCTTGGAGCGTTAATCTTGCCATAATATTTCTAGTTATGAGTAGAATTCCCTATGAAAGGAAAGGTAAATTGTTGTGTTCATCACATGCATTATTGTAACGTATTTTATATAAAACTGACTTGCCTTTAAATTTCTGGCACTTCATTGTTAAAAGAAATTAATGTTGATAGAGTTTTACTCACATTTTCAAGTTCTGGGAAAGCATTCCTTAACATTCAGTTTATTTTGTCTAAGTATCACCTTATTCTTACACCTGGAAGTTCTATTGATTTGTGAAAGTAAGTCCAATATATAGAGTCATTCCGGGGCTCGACAATCTTACTATAGTTTATTTCCTAAGTATTAGGTATGGCAAGGTTATGGGTCTTTACTGTTGAAGTTTGCTCTCTTTCTGCCAGAGAATTGTTGATGTTGAAGTTTTACATAAAATTCCGTAATATATTTAAATATATATTTCCTAAATATATTTAGATATATTTCCATATATTTAAAATCGTCAGTAATTATGCATATTATCTAATGGCTCTTAGATGAGAGAAGTAACTTTTAAAGAATAGTTTTGCCTAATGCCCTGATCTCAGGACGTCTTTCATTATACCTTGGGACTTTAATACTAAGAAGTCAGAGTGGCTTTAATTAGTGTTACAGGTCAGTCTGACAGGCCAGTTAAAGAATTTCCTTATTCGGAAATTCTTCCCAAATTTTAATGTGATTGACCAAGTTTAACAAATGTTTCAGCCAAGCTGAGACCAAAGTCTTTTATTTCATTGGCAAAGGCTACTTTGCCACTGCTGCCATTTAAGAATCGATACTGCCAACTGTGTGGTAAATGAATGCTAACCTGTATTTCATGAAACAATGAAATGGGACCCTATCATAAAGAACTACTCAGTCCCAAGTAAAATTTCAAGTAATGATCAACCTCATGGTTGATGTGGTCAGACAGTGGAAAAGAAATTAGGTTCAGTAAGAGAGGATACAATGTCCAGGTGAACTTCCAGAACTGTGGAGAGCTTGTTGTTAACAATTTAAAAACATTGCTAAAAATGTTCTGGCCCTTGTCTGGTGGGCTGATGTAAAATGCTGCCTTTCTGGGTCCATCGCCTGTACCATCTTACATCTGTTGTCTGCATTTCGGCTGATGATGTTAGACTGCCAAAATCAGATGAAGGCTATTGGAGCCTGGATAACGGCCTCTAACAAAAGCATCATCAATCAATACGACTGATTCTTAATAGCCTAATACGGAAAATCGGGTGCACGTGATGTCCATTTTGAAATTAACTAGTTATATCCAAGGAAACGTGCAGGTAAATGCAGGGGGTGAAAAGAGCTGTTTTTGTCTTCCTTATCTTAAAGGGTATCATATGTGGAATTTGTAATCTAGGTGCCTGGGGCTAAGTTCAAGAGTTCATTCGTGGTTCTTGAAATGTTGTTCGGAGTTCTGGAAAGTACGTTTTACTTGAATCTGTCTTGTTAGTCTTGACTAGATACATGAATGATAATCTAAAAATAATTTTGAACATAATATTTAAAATTGCTACCAGCAGAGTAGCCATTCACTCTCACCAAATGCAAAACGGAGTTGCTGTTTACAATAGTGGAGAACTGAAAGCAATCAATAAGTAGTGTGCCAGTATGGCCAAGAACTTAAGCTACATAAAGTCAGCCTGGTTTACCAATCCTGCACCAAGCTCCATCTCTATCCATCGAGTTGCATAGGTTACTTTGTACTTGATAACTCCGGATATATATTTGATAACAGTGGGTGTTACTTTCGAATGGAAAATCTTTTTTTAATTGCAATGAAAAATTTGTTAATGTTGCTATAATACGAAGTATTATCTTAAGGTTTTATCTGTCTGCCAGAAAGAATATAAGTCCTTAAATCTGGTCCTTCTTTCCTGGTTGAAATATAATAGTTCTGTCAGGATATCTGCACGACGTAGTTAACTTTTTTTTTTTATCAAGAAATCTATTTCACCAAGGAACTTACTAGTTCCCTGTATAGCTACCTGCATCCCATTAATTACATTGTCACAGTAATCAGCATCGTGAGAATTCAACTTCCTTTACATTTAAACTAGGGGGGAATTCATACACCTGCGTCTTTGTCCCTCTGATTTATAATGCTTATATTCTTACCTCTGTACTCTGTCAGCTAGACTTCTAAAGATGTTTATATAGACTTATATATCTACATGTGTATGACGGAATATGTATCTGAATATGCTATAGGAAAGAATCAAATTTTGCTAATAAGAGGGGACCTTTTTATCTTAATTAGCATTTATGATAGTTTTTAATTTTTTATTATTTTCCCAGAGGTAAAAGCTAAAATGCTAGTTTATTCCATCCGCCCTGTGTGTTCATTTGATAAATTAACACTATAGGGGGCGGTGGAGGGGTATATAAAGAAATCTTTCTTCTAAGTGCCTTGCTTTATGAATGCATAGTAATGCTTCCATATATACTTTTATGGTGCATTGTGACTGTCGTATAAACGTATAATGTTTCGTTCATAATGTCCTAAGTAAGAAGCACACAAAAGTATGGCAAGCATACGAGAGAGAGAGAGAGAGAGAGAGAGAGAGAGAAAGAGAGAGAGAGAGAGAGGTACCCTACGTTTAGAAGTCGGAAGATTTAGAAATCAAGCCTTTTCAATGGAGTAATATGATATGAAATGATTATTAATGAACTAGATTATTGTCGATCAGGTATTATTGACTCCCTTCCTCCCTCTGCTACCATTTCTCATATCATTCATGGATTGAATCTAAAATCCTCTCTATAATACATTTCAGTTTTCCCATCAAGCGTGTTAATTCAAAGCGTAACCCATTTCAGATCAAAAGATATAATTGAATTTTATTTGAACGCAGCCAAATTTTCCAGGCAGAGATATAGCTTATCATATTATTTTAGGTTATTTGATCTATCCTCGTCTATATTTCTACTCGGTTTTCCAGGGGAAAGATTAAAACGGCATTGCGTCGTAAGAGATTATGCATTTTATTCACTAATGTAGAATGGTCACGAAATATTTTAATTTCCAAGCACTCGTTGGTGTTAACAAATAACATTTGCTGATTTTTTATTTATTTATTAATTTTTTTTTACGTTCTAGTCATCCTAGTATTAAAGCCAAAAGAGAAAAATGATACATAAGAGACTACTAACATCAAGGTAATTGAAGCAAATAAAAAATACACCCACGTACACCCACACACACACACACACATATGTTATATATATATATATAGATATATATATATATATATATATATATATATATATATATATATATATGATACGCGCAACTCCATCAATTTGTAATGATTTCGGATATCCCTAAAGAGTCCATGTCAATGTATATTGTTATCAAAATCACACAAAACAACTAGTCTGTGACAGGGGATTGTTGACAAGAAGAACAAGGCAGAGGGACAAAACACAAAATTGAACAAATTATGTGCGTAGTTCCTCATGCGTGTTAACAGAATTCACGAAGGAACTCCAACCAAATATACGTATATATCTCGATTCGTCTAAGTCACTGGTGGAGTGTGGAGGCAGCGTAGTTTACTGTTGGGCCTTGTGAATTGCATTCCTGCAAGTCTCTAGTTACATTCTGTTTCCGTGTGCGTGCCTTCACTACTACGGCTCAGACTGGCAAAGGTCAGTTTGGGAAGTGTTGTAAGATCGCCTAATCCAAAATTTAAATAAAGTGATTTATTACTTCGTCTGTACCTGAGAGTTATGATTTGAAACCTGGTGAGAGTATGAATTGAAAATAGTTGAGCTCTCATTTGTCTTTTCATATATATATATGTAATATAATTATAGATATTTATATATATATATTATAAATAAGACATTTTATATATATATATATACAATTTTTATATTATATATATTTATATTATAAAATATATGTTAGATATATATAGTTTTGTATATCTTATATATAATAAATTATATAGTTATTTTA
The DNA here is from genome assembly GCF_015104395.2 of Macrobrachium nipponense. Classification (NCBI taxonomy): domain Eukaryota; kingdom Metazoa; phylum Arthropoda; class Malacostraca; order Decapoda; family Palaemonidae; genus Macrobrachium; species Macrobrachium nipponense. The sequence goes on along the minus strand of NC_087210.1, from coordinate 77,087,631 downwards.
TATAATATTATTATTTAATATATATAATATATATTATATATGATATATATATATATTATGATATATATATAGATAATATATATTAGATTATATTCTTTATTATAATAATATCTATAGATAGATAGATATATATATATATATATATATTATATATATATATATATATATATATATACATAAAGACACAAATGAGATATATACTATATATTAGTTAGATATACATCTATATATATATTATATATATATATATACAAATATATATATATGCATATATATATAAAATATATGTATGTATGTAGTATATATATGTAGTTGTCTATATATATATATATCATATATATATATATATATTATTTATCTATATATACATGTATAAGAGAGAGAGAGAGAGAGGAGAGAGAGAGAGAGAGAGAGAGAGAGAGAGAGAGGGAGGTGCTTTACCTATAATTAAGGTATGACCGTTTATATGAATGGAAATGAGAATTTTTATTGAAATTCATATTCTGAAAATAGGTTTCCTACCTGCCATAATACTGTTTTCACCGAGCGCTTCTAGGATAAACAATTCGAAAGCATCATATTTTTCTTTACTTCTCACATAGTTTTGTTATTTGAAACAGTCATTTACGAAATATGACATGTGTAAAAATGAAAAAAGAAAGGTATGTGAAAACCAGCTGTAATAGGAAATGTTATGCTTTTATTAATTTACTTCGCTGTTTGCTTATTTCCATTCTATTTATCCATATTGACGTATCCATAAGTATACATTTATGCGTTATCAGCTTTAGGACAACTTTCTTGTATATTAGATTATCTGTCCCTGAAGCCATGCTCATCTTCATCTTCAATAGTAACTCATGGAATATGGTACTTTAACTGTCAGCTTGATTTACGTAAAAACAATCCGGTTATGTGCAAAAACAAAAATAAAAAATATAAAAACTTTTCGGAAGTATAAAGTACAACAGAAAGCAAAGAACCACAAACATATTACGTCAAAGCATCTGGCAAATTATTTCTTTTATTATTCATCACGGTGCAGAGAAACCATGTAAAATGCAGGCAAATTGGCGATCCCCGGGAGTCTGGAGCTCAGGAGAAAATGGCTAAACTTAAGGCAATTTTGCTAAATTCCTCGGAACTCACGATTCTGCCCCGAAACTCTTTAGTCTTTTATTGCGTTTGCATGTCGGCTCTGCGTCATTGCTTTGTTTTTCTTTACATAAGAACCCATGATTTCGGGCTTTGCAGTTCCAACGTCGAAAACCAATGTGGATGCAGCAAAAAGACTGACTTAATAAAAAAATATTATTGTTCAGTTTGTATTATGATTTTGTTCACCTGATCATTTTTTTTTTTTTACTTTTTTAAAGACCGCCATTTCTATTTTGTCAAGTCGTGCAACATGAATTCATTTTATCGTGAAAGCTGAATTACTTTCTATTAAACTAGTTTTCTCGCTTTTATTGTAATCTGTTATATCTATTTTTATGCAAAAAGGTTTTATTTTTAGTTTATGATTCTCATGTTCTGTCGTTTTGGTTAAGCATTCTCATTTCACGAGCTAGTGGCAATTATTACCTCACAGCAAGTAGAAATCATAGTTCTTTGTTTCGACAATTT
>NC_087210.1:77061005-77081005 GCF_015104395.2 Macrobrachium nipponense | reverse complement strand
ATCTTAAAACTCTGAATAATTATTCAGATATTAAACAAATTATTTTAACGGTGAAATACTGAAGCAGTCTATTTTGAAAACTAAGAGGGGCCTACGTAATTCAGATATTAAATCTTAATAGGCATTGGTGGTGGAGGACGATGCCTTTGATAGAAGGTAGTGGAAAAGCGCATCAGGCAATCGACCCCTTAATGTAGGGATAACGGTGGGAAAGAAGAAGAAGACGAGGCATTAATAGTATCGTAAAAATTATCGGTGACTCACCTTCCAGAGTGAGCCACTATTCACCCGGCGCCGACACAACATTCCCACCTGACCCTTTTAAGTATACGTCCAGGCCGACAACCACAACTTAGTACTTAGGGTCCTTTTGGAGATGTGGCCCACGAGATTTGTCTCTCTCCGACTGACCTGTACTCAATTGGCCTTGCGTAAAAGGAGAGACAAATTACCTTATGATTTTCCAGGAAGGATTTGCGCGGAAGTCGTGATGCCTGTGAAGATTAAATATATGATAGAGGTCAGCGAGAGGGGACTTGACATTTTGCCTGAAGAGAAAAGGAAAGGAAAGGAAAGGAGCTGTGGATGCTCTATAACGGTTAATGACAATTATCAGGCAAGGGGAGCTTAGAGCCCCTTCATCCAGAAAAGAAATATATAGTCGTGTCTGATATGAAAATTGAATTACCATTACTAAAGGGAGAGCAGTCATAAAAAAAAAAAGTTTATCTAGCATGGTATCACGCCAGAATCTGAAAGTTCCCTTTAGATATCAATCGTGATAAAATAACATTCCCTTTAAATTCACGAGAAGAGATGAATATTGATACGTTTGCCTTGTGGTTTCCTTACTAATGAGAGAATCTGTATCTAAGATCATGATGCCTTGCCAGTAATTCTGGATCGTCATCCAAGGTGACACTAGTGAAGGGTTTAACAAACACGTCATGATCTATGTACAGAAGAATGAAGCTTTACGAATAAAATCATGAGCATAAGTAAACAGTTAACTGTATTGGCAAAGTGCAAATACTGAAGTGACGAAAATGAAAAACCTTTGAAACTTAAGAGAACTTTCCTTTTATTCTAAGGTTCCTGCAGTTGGGGTAGGTGTTTATACACACACGCACACACACACACACACTCATATATATATATATATATATATATATATATAGATATATATACTTATATATATATATATATATATATATATATATATATATATATATATATATATATTATATATGTATGTATATCTTTTATATACATATATATACACACACACGTAAATACAATACCATACACTTACTCCAGGAACATTTTTCTTTATTTTCTTGCATTCTCCTTTATTCGTTTGATATCTTTTGTCTCACTGTTGTGGTTGTGTGTCCTGTAATTTAGTCCTGAACGATTTAAATGAGTATATATTGATATACATGTGGAGTAAAACATCATTTTCTTTGTATTGTACTCTGGAATTCATTGACGAGAGTATACGTGTTTATTTCTGGATTTTTTATTACTTTCAAGAATTACACATACACACACATACTTGTGTGTATGTACATATGTATAGATATTTGTTTATGAGCGCGTGTGTGTATTTTCGTTATTCTAATTTTCCTGGAGTTAGTTCAGGTGATTTATATATATATATATATATATATATATATATATATATATATATATATATATATATATATATTATATATATATATATATATATATATATATATATATATATATCTATATATCACCTGAACTAACTCCAGCAACATTAGAATAAAGAAAATACACACACAGACACACACACATATATATGTACATATGTAGATTATGTGTGTGCGTGTAATGTTTAATTCTTGAAGGTAATAAGAAATTCAGACATAAACACGTATACTCTCGTCAATGAATTCCAGAGGACAATACAAAGAAAATGATGGTTTATTAAACAAGTATATCAATATGCTCATATAAATCTTTCAGGACTATACTACAGGACACACATTCGCAACGTGAGACAAAAGATATCAAACGAATAAAGGAAAAGACGAGAAAATAAAACAAAGCCTTGCTTGATCAATCTATCGCCGTGGAACAAAATCCCTGACTTGGAATAAAGCCATCAAGCTCTTCTAAGAATAAAGAATTGGATCTGAGTCAAACGCCAAGAAATACGACGTCGCTCTTTTATACCACAAAGTCCCGCATAACAAAATGAAAATATCGCGCCACAAATTGGACGAATGTGGGTCGCGGGTTATTGCCCCGCCGAAATATTAGTCTCTGGTGGGGAAGGGATTGGAGGGGGTTGGGGGGCCTTGTGGAGGGGGGGGGGCTGGTGGGTAGAGGGATGCATTGGTTAGGGAGAGGTTAGATGGAATGGAATGAAAGTCAAAGGCTAGTGGATTGTCAACACCTCGATCTATCTCCCTCGATCCCTCGAAGATGTAAGTTTTCTGGTACGATTGTGCCCATCAGGCTCCGTGGTGAAAGGCAAGAAGACCTTCCTCGGTGAATCTATTCTTGTCAGGTGGAGATTGCTTGACACAAAGGAAGACAACTGTGGCTACAAGTAGAGAGTTCAAGTATTTTATTTCATATAATATATATAATATATATATATATATAATAGTATATATATATATATATACACAATGCATATATAGTGTTTATAAATTATATACATATATCATACATATAGTATATGTGTGTGCGTGTAACTGTATATAGCATACATAAAGTACTTCAAGTAGCTGACCAGAAAATTTGGTTCTTCTATTCTCCTGAAACAATTTAAATCCAAAAATCAGATATATTTCCAAACAATTGCAACGTTGACACCACTTCAGGAAAACATATCATAGAGGAAGGACGTTGAAATATAATTTCTATAAATCATATCCACGTCAGTATTATTGTTTGTAGGAAATTCGCCAATAGTGTCAACATATAAACTGACCTGTATACATAACAAAATAAGACGACCATGTTCCTCCTTGGATAGGACGAGGAATATATAAAAAAAACAAATAAAAGGTATCGCGTACCTTGACTAATCTTATGAAAATAGGAAACGGCGCAGGGGGTGGGGGGGGGGGGGAGGGGGTTAGGGATCTTGGTCTAACAGATATGCATAATGAGTTCTTAGGGAATCCTTCGACTGAATAGAAAATCAAATTTATGGAAATTCGGTTCAGGGACGATGATAACAAAGGTGTTTCGGGATGTAGATAATGGCATCGCCTTCCTGAGAATAACGATTATGGCTCCGTATTGACACTGTTGGGTGTTGAGGATAAATCTTGTTTATTCTCTCTCTCTCCTCTCTCTCTCTCTCTCGCTCTCTCTCTCTGTTTGTGGATGTTCGCGTGTATTTGTGACAGCATTTATATACTATATATATATATATATATATATATATATATATATATACTATATATATATATATATATATATATATATATATTATATATTAGTATATCATATATATAAATTAGATAGATATATGTGTGTGAGTGTGTGTGTGTGTGCGTGCGTGAAGAGTTGGAAATGCACAAAGTTGTCGCCAGTTCTGGAGAGTGCTGGAAGTTCTAAAAATTAAAGGTAGTTTTATTGGGTGTAAGGGTTTATTAAAATGATTTCTGAAGTCTAGAGAACGTTTCTCTCTCCCCATCTCTAATATATATATTCGTATGTATGTATGTGTATCTCTCTCTCTCTCTCTCTCTCTCTCTCTCTCTCTCTCATGAAAGATTTATACCGCTTTTCTGCACTTCATTAGATAAAATGATCTGAGTAATTGGTATCTTCTTTTTTATATAATTTGATGAGTTGTGAGTGATACCCTCATAAGCACAAGTCACTCGCCCTCATAAACACAATGAAGATATTTGATGAATAATGAAATATCCACGCATTTGGAGGTAATTTCTTTAATTTACTGCCAGAAATTGTCTCCTATAAAAGAAAGTAATACTTGTTAAGCCATAAACCAGTGTGATTATACATACACATTATATATATATATAATATAGATATATATATAGATATATATATATATACTATATATATAGCGTACTTGTGTTTATGGATATGTGTGAGTGTCACTATTCATCTCAGAACCTTGAAAACATTATATATACATATATATATATTATATATATATATATATATATATATATATATATATATATATATATATATATAATACATATATATATATATATATATATATATATATATATGTGTGTATTTGTGTTTGTGGATATGCGTGAGTGTCACTATTCATCTCAGCAACCTTGAAAACTATAAATTAGCAATAACATTTGTCGTTTCCGGTTATTTTACATCTGACCCTTCCCAGCCCTTCTCACCACCCACTTCGTAAGTGAGTGAGTGTATATGTGTGCGTGTGTTAATAATAAAAGTGCCAACAAATTTTCATGCTTTTATCATTACCACCAAATAAATCGTCACCGTTGTTGTTTTTAGCCCTAATGAGCGCCTCTGAAATTCTGACTGTGTTAGCCGTGAGACCCCGAGAGGAAACATCTGCAAATGAGGGTCTCTTCTATTCGCTGCTGTCATTTGCTGAAATTTATCACCTCGCGTAAAGACCGCATACTAATTCTCCCCGGAGACATATTGCTTTGGCCTTTGATGGCAATATCTCATTACTGAGCCTCAAACTCCTTGACGGCTGTTAAGTATGCTTATGAGATGCGCGTTATTATATTTAGCAAACGAGCGCGATGATGGAAAGCCTCGCTTTATGGTGGATGTGTTATTCTTTCGGTTATAAATATCCTTCAGGCAGAGCGTTTGAGAAATTCACTTGCATATATATATATGTATATATATATATATATATAGATATATTTATATATATATATATATAGATATATATATATATATATAATATATATATATATATATATATATATATTATATATATATATATATATAGTATGTAGATTATATCATCCGTTATTACTAATCTGGCTAAGTCGTAGACATAAGAGTTTTATTTATTTTGCTGAAACACATTTTATATATACATATTTAATGTACATATAATATATATATATATATCATATATAATATATATATATATATAGTGTCAAAGGAAAAACATTCTTGCAGAGTGTAAGAGTGACACACACGCACACACACACACACACACACACACCCCACCCCCCCCCCAAAAAGGAGAAACAATATAAACAAAAGAGGAATAAACCTTGTTCAGGGAAGCGAGAAGCATCAGCATTACAAGTCAGAAACTGTGAATACTCTCTCTCTCTCTCTCTCCTCTCTCTCTCTCTCTCTCTCTCTCAAGCTTTTACGTTTAGCTTGCTGCAGTCTCTGTGTGCCTTATACTTTCTCTCTCTCTCTCTCTTTCGTAAAACTTTTGTTATGCTTAGCTTGCTGCAGTCTCTCTCTCTCTCTCTCTCTCTCTCTCTCTCTCAAACTTTTATGTATAGCTTGCTGCATTCTCTTTCTGTACCTTATACTCTCTCTCGTTCTCTCTCTCTCTGTCTCTCTCTCTCTCGTAAACATTTATTTTATGATTAATTTGCTGCAGTCTCTCTCTCTCTCTCTCTCTCTCTCTCTCTCTCTCTCTCTCTCTCGTAAACATTTATTTTATGATTAATTTGCTGCAGTCTCTCTCTCTCTCTCTCTCTCTCTCTCTCACGTAAACTTTTATTATATGTTTAGCTTGCTGCATTCTATTTCTGTGCCTTATATATTTTTTTCCATTCCCTTGGCGCCTTATCACTCAGTTTAAAGGACCCTCATGTTCTGCCTCGTTGTCTCTTTCCTTAATTTTTTATTTTACTCGGTAAAAATATGACTGCAATGAAAGTTTTCTCCTTAGAAATAAACGAAAGAAACTTTTGAAAGAATAACTTCCGCACTAATATGAGTTTGATAACCTTAACGCGAAGACGTTAACTGTTATGGAAGCATTTCGTAGAGATATTATCTGAACTTATTAAAAGTCGAAGGCCTGTCACTGTTACTCACATTAACGATACTGCCGTTCTCATTTTTATATATTTCTAATTGGCTCTTCCATAACGTTTTCTCGTGGTACATGTAATTTGTTGCTCTTTTCATTGTAATATTTCTAATCTGGCCCAGTAGTATTATAGATTAGGAGGCAAAATCCCCAATGGAAAGTAATATAATCGTTTCTAATTCATATATCTTTCCATTCTACGATTGTAAGTTCGATGGCATTAGATACGTGAGTATATTTATAATGTAAATGGTTATATTAAGCCTGGCGGATACAGACGTATTATCAATATGACTGATAGTTCTAAATAACTAAAACCTAAAACTGAAATAAATGAAAAATAATGATAGCATACGTCTTCAGAGTATTTAAAAGAAAGGAATATTTTTGCTGGATGCATTAGTATTTCGACTGTATGTCAAAATTCTGTTTTGGAAATACAGCTGAAAGTAATTTTAATTTTTTTTTTATTTTTATTTATTTATTTATTTATTTGCGCTTGATAAGACGATTAATCGATGCTGGAATCTAACTAGTAGGAGGAAGGTCATTCATTACTTCGCAACAAAGTATTTTAAGCGTTATAATGACATGGACGGAAATGGAAGGCCAAAAATCGCGTAATTTCTGTTTTGTCAGTTGAAAAAGAATTTATCAATAACTTTCCTCTTGTTAATTAAAAATGTCTGAATTTTAACGAACCTCGTTTTCCTGACATCAGGAATTTTTTTTTTTTTTTTTTTTTTTTTTTTTTTACCTGATCAGTTATGTTATCATCAACGGTTGATGAAAATGTGCTGAAAGGTGTCAAAAACATATACCAAAATGAATTTTTTTTTTTTAGTAAACTTCTAAATTCTTCGTTTTTTCTTGAAAACCACCTCACTTGGAGAAACTGGAAACGATTTACAAGCAAGATCAGTGAGAACCTGGAAGCTGACCCGATTAGTTCATTAGAAATTCCTAAGATGCCATTGACATTTTTCATTGTTATTCTCGTCTATCTTTATCTAAGACCGTGTGTGCACATATTTATTTTTTTAATATAATTTATTGATTCTCTACTTTGAAAGTTCACTACATCTCGCCTGATCGATTGTTTCATCGGTTTAAAGGTTAATTATCTGATCTATTGTATATTTTTGAAATGAAAATAGGGAAAATCTCTTTCCATAAATGCTTTCGGTAGGTCTCCAAAAAATTGGAAATGCATATTTTTGAAATGTTATGACAAGATTCGCGTTGATTTTCAAGTTTAAACCCTAAAAAAGTACAAAATTCAAGATTAATTTGAAATCACGGAACTCAGTTTAACTTATCGTTAAACTGATATATATCTTTTCAATTCATCCGAAAACCTTTAATTTTTTCCAATAACTACGGATTGAATTTAGATAACATTTTTGTTTATTTCCTAATGGGCAAAATCAAAGGCTTTATATAGACTTATTCTCTTTGTTTCCTTTTCTTCAGGAAAAGGCTTTCCTGATTTGGCCAATTTGCCCACGAGCCTCTTATCGTATACCTTCGTTAAGGCTCCGTCTCCTTTTCCTTTCTGTTTTTGTCGATTTTTGTCTTATTACTGAATTATGGTCACTGTGGCAGCCCAAGAATCTCGGATGCGAATTCATACCGTTTGAGACGTGGAATTTATTTCTTATTTAATTTACAGCTGTGTAAATCTACACTAAATTACCGATTAACTTATCAAATCGAAATATAAGTGAGTGACCTGTTACGTATGGAGTAAATAATCATATATCTATCTTGACTAAAGAAAAGACTGCAGTAATGTTAATCATTTATAATTTCCCTCTGAATAATCTCTTACTTGATTGGGCCAGCCACAACTTTTCGATTTTTTACTATTTCAATTTTGGTATTTTTTTTATTTATTCTTTTATTTAGCGTCTATTGGAATCCTTCGTCTTCCATTCCACGGTGAATCACTGTTTCTCTGTCTGAAGCAGCATCGTTATAAGCTCTTCGTTGACGGGTAGACACGTTTAACACTCATTGTAGTCAAACCAATTATCTTTTCTTTGACTATTCATAAAACAAAATTGGCAACTCGAGATCAGGTGGAATTTCTTTCTTCTGAGACTTTTGCTGCATTTAAGCAGCCACATAGATATTACAAATCCATATCCGTCTGGCTGAGAATTTCATTTTAAAGAGATGTAGTATTGAAATTATGCAAATCACCTTTTCAATAAAAAAAAAAAGCTGAGGCATATGAAAAATAGATTCTTTTTTACACCTGATCCTAAGGTTGCTTACCATTTACGTGTTTTCTTCTTTTAGCACAGTTGCCAGAGTCCACCATGTATCTATGAATTGGGGGTAGTGTTGCCAATTGGTATCTGTTTACCCTCCAAAACCGTGGAAATAAGTGAAATTAGCGTATCCATTTGTAGTATATATACATATTGAGCAATTTTATCATTATTGCATTACTATGACAACTATAATTCATGGAAACAGTTTGTAAATGCATCGGCGTATGTGTGAAGCTCCACTAAATTGGCAACGATGATTGGGAGTTAGGCCCGATGTATGCATGCAATTGTTTCCAAGGAAGTTGGTAGAGTAATATTTAGCTTTGTCTTTCAATTAAGTTTATAAAGTTCCTCGATGGACGAATGGTTTTCGGGCTCAGCTACCAATCTATGGTCCGAAGTTCGATTCTCGGTTCGGTCAACGATGAATCAGAGAAATTTTTTTTCTGGTGATAGAAATTCATTTCTCGATATAAAGTGGTTCGGATCCCACAATAAGCTGTAGGTCCCGTTGCTAGGTGATCAATTAATTTATAGCCACGTAAAAATATCCAATCCCTCGGATTAGGAGAGCTGTTAATCAGCTCAGTGGTCTGGTTAAACTAAGGTATACTGAACTGAACTGAAGTCTGATACTGATCAAATGTTTTTAACTGTAGTCCCTTTTCTCCAGATTTTTCAGTTGTTTACTCTTCTGACAAGACATAACTGTAATTGTTTAAATCTCTTGTATACATTTAGCTATTTTAAGCCATTTTCATTATTATCATCTTGCCTTGATAAAGTTTACACAGCTGTAATCATTTCTCATTCACTCACGAGACTGTTGTCACTTCTTGAGAGACTGAGGCTATTAATAATTCTATGAATTAATATTTTACTTTCCCATTCACTTATTCATAAGCACAGATCTTATGTATACAATTGTAATCATATTTCTGTTACTTCGTCTATTGTTAACATCATTGACTTGGCAGAGATGTAGCTGACTAAATCTTTTTACTTCATTTTGATGAACATGTTCTTTGGAAGCTGGAATTTTAAGTCAATGGCCCTTGTTGGCCTGTTCCATTTGGGTAGTGTCCGTCTTCTGAATAATCTATAATGATAAAATCCGAGTGCATCTTGTTTGTCCTCTCCGGATGACAGTAGGAGGGAGACATGACACAGCCACCCACCCCCTGCAAATTGGTTTGTCCACCCGGGGTGGGAGCGGGCTAGGTTGGGGAACGGGTGGATAGGGGAGACTCCACCCTCCTTCTAAAACTGTGTCCACCCCGGGTGGGGATGGGGTATGTGGGAGATAAGGAGAGTAGGGGAGACAGCAGCGATGGATTCCAGCACGAGTAACACACACCAGCACGCTTGTATTATATATTAATGAAAAGCCAAAATCGTGATTATCATGTTGGCTTAGTTAGATGCACTCAGCTGGTAAATCTGTAATCATTTCTCGGGATATTTAAGGAACCAACCATTCACAATCGCTCAGCCTAACCTGTCGCATTTCTGTGTATCTTCCAGATGCTGCCATGATGGCTTATCCCGTGGTCGTCTTTATTCACGGCGAGTCGTACGAATGGGGCTCGTCGAGTCTGTACGACGGGTCGGTGTTAGCTGCCCTTGGCAAGGTTATCGTCGTTACGATTAATTACAGGCTGGGAATTCTCGGTAAGGAAGTTGTGAAGTTTTGAAGTTTTCCTTCTTGTATTCAGTTAAATATTGAATGTCTTTAACTGTATCATTCTTTAGGATCTATTATGGTACTAAGATCATCTTGTAAAAATTGTTAAAAAAAATCTCTGAAACTAGAATTTCTAAATTAGATATTTAACAAAATACAGAGACTCTTACTAAAAAAGCAACCTCTTGAAGTTCCCTTCATAACGTTTTCTATCCATTCATGTTGTGATGATATTACATTTTGCTGTGCTATATTATGTTGTTTTTCCTTTTTTTTCTATTTTATTGTATTTCTTAATTTCAAGATTAACTACGTTATTAGTCACGCTTTCATAAATATTGAAAGTGCTTTTGCTATTGAATTAAATAAGGAAAGACACCAAGAGAGTATAAATAAGATTAAAAAAAGAAGCGCCTCAGTGGCGTGGTCGGTATGGTGTTGACATACCACCTCGGTGGCCGCGAGTTCGATTCTCGGGCATTCCATTGAGGTGTGAGATATGTGAATTTCTGGCGATAGAAGTTCACTCTCGACGTGGTTCGGAAGTCACGTAAAGCCGTTGGTCCCGTTGCTGAATAACCACTGGTTCCATGCAACGTAAAAACACTATACAAACAAACAAACAAAGCAAATCGATGCAAAATACCTCCTTTAAACATTCCAGGCTTTTTCAACGCCAACGTGGACCCAGTGGGGCGAGCGACCGTCGCCAACTACGGACTGATGGACCAACTAGCGGCCCTCCACTGGGTCCAGGAGAACATCGTTCGTTTCGGCGGTGACCCTGGTCAGGTCACGGTCATGGGTCACGGCACCGGAGCTGCCTGCCTCAACTTCCTCGTCATATCACCTGCTGCTTCAGGTCAGTGATTAAGTAAGTACTGTTCTCCCTGAAGCCAACGTTGGTCTTTACAGTCATTTTCATGCTGAGTATTCCCGAACTAACAATTAAATAATATTATATTTTAGATGCCAAGAAGTAAACGCTATACTTAACACGGTAAACTAAAAATGATAACATTTACAATAAAAGTCATATAATTCCTTTATTGGAAACGATTACAACTTTTTTTTTTAGAATTATGACTAGAATTATCTAGCTAAATTGATAATAAAATCTTTATTTTCTCAGTTTCTAAGTTAGCATTTTAACAAACTTAATAAATTTCAGATCCTAATAATAATTGTAACCATTATTGTTAGTGAAAAAGAAACCGACAAAATTACTGTGTATAACGTGTTTACTTATAAGTATTTAAATTTTATCTTACTCAACACCTATAAGTAAACACGTTATACACAGTAATTTTGTGGGTTTCTTCTTCAATCTTAAGAAGAAAAACTGAAAGAAGTTTTTGTTTGATTATTATTATTACTGTTATTCGTAAAAGGAATGAATGCTTTCTGATGAAGGGAAATGAGCGGCCAACTTTCCTCATTATAAAAACAAACAAAACTAAGAATGTGAATTATTGTATAAAGTTATGAAATTGAGGCTTGACAATTTTGTTACGCTTTGTCTTAACAACTGAAACCAGACAACAAACACAGAGGTGTGAAATCCATCCGGCATTAGAGACCCAAGGGTATTTGTGGTAAAGCATAATGGGAAATATATAAATATTAAATTTAATGTCAAATATTTGCTACAGGACTTAACTTTTCATGCACTTATGTAATTGTGGATTATGCATTGGAACAGCGGAGAACCCTGAAGTTATATTTAACATCTTCGTAATTTTTTTGTATAACTCACATTAAAATATTTGATGATTCTAAGTCAAGATTTAACCCACGAGTCTCTGAGTTATTTCAAGTCAAAATTTTCTGTCCAAATTCCAAGAATATATTTAATATTATGTATTTTATACTATATATATGTATAACTATGTATATTTTGTAAGTTCTCCATCCATCTGTCATTTTCCCCAACAATGAGCCGTTGTGCCCAATTAGGATGGCTATTGGTTACAGACACATAACAGTCACTGTCTTACCCAGACTGTAACTACGGATTCTTAACTCACGTATATGTTTCAAACCCTTGACAGGTGCCTTTTCTGTCTCTTACTTCCTCTCAGTGTATCCTCAACAGTAAGGCAATTATTTTCAGATTTACACTAACCCACTCCACTCTTTTGTCACTCATATGTGACGCTCCATTGTTTTATAAATACCTCTCATCTTAAAAATACTCACTACATCAACTCAGGATTGCATTCTCTTAAGATGGTATATAGCCACATTGACATCTTTTGCTATTATTTATTTGTTTATTTAATTTTTTCTCTTTATTTACTTTCCTTGATGCAATGTATTTATCAAAAGTTTATGCTTGCCTTCTCTCTGTTGTCACTTGTTTTTTCCTCACTTTCTTCCTGATTACTGTATCCATTATCCTATGTAACAGTTCATAACCTCTTCTATCATGCAGTTGCATCTTGGGTAACATTTTTTTTTTTTTGCATCACTAATCTTTTTTTTTTATTCTCTTTTCCTACCCTTGCCTACTCCCATCTTCATATTTGTAACTATAGACCACATTTCAACCAATTATCCCAAATTCATTTTCAGTCATATCTTAGCCCTTTCAGTAACTCGGCTTTATATCCCTCTTGACTTTTGCTTGAACCGAATCATGGCACCTCCTCTAAGATTACATCATTACCTTACTTTTCATTTACTCGCACTAACAAGTAAATGAGAAAATTCTTTCCCCGAACGTTTCTTCTCTCCCCTTACATCCCTCTCTGGAAACCATGTGTTTCAGACGTCAAGCCTTTTCCAAGTACAATTCCACAAGACTTGCTCCCTTCTCATTTAGGCCAGGAATTCCATTCCTGCCAGCAGTGTCCTTTCTTTCGCTGCCGCCAACCCTTGAATTTGAATAACCTCACACAGCCACCCTCTCGGATTCAGGATCCCACAAAGACGTTCCTTTTCAGTCCCATTCTTTTCCCTTGGGGACGATATAAATCAATTGTTACAATATTTTTCTCCTGCCAGATTCAATTTTACCTATGCAATCTTTCAACCAGCAATATCTACCTATCTGTCTATCCGTTTGTGTAGACGTATTAGTGTATATGTTTGTTTGTACATGATACTATGTCGATAACTTTTACTTCCCAAAGTTATCCTCCTACTGATAGCTATTTCCACCAAAGATTGAATCCCATATTCCAAAGGATGGTAACCATAACGATCCGATCTTCAAAAATACTGTCATAATATTTTTCATCCTCAACAGATTTCTTTTTATACCATTAACAGGGGCAGGTCTGTTCAAAAGAGCCATCCTGATGTCCGGTTCTGCCCTAAGTCCCTGGGCATCGGTTCGAGAACCCGTCCACTATGCTATAGAGACGGCAACGCAGCTCGGATGTGCAGTGCCCAACGACCTCTACCATAACTACGAAAAGCTCCTCCACTGCTTACGGGATAAATCTGTCGACCAGATACTAAAGGTAACAGTTAAAAGACCATCTCTAAATACTTTGATTCATCCTCTCAAATAAGCTAACCATTTTACCAGTTCTACAACCCTGCATATTACTCTGTCTTTCAGATATTTTTCTTGTCCCACGTACAATTCATACAATTCATACTTTGATTTATCCTCTCAAATAGGCTAACCATTTTACCCGTTCTACAACCCTACATATTACGCTTCCTTTCAGATATTCTTCTTGTCCCACATAATTCATACGCTGGTTCCACGCAACGTAAAAACACCATACAAACAAACAAACAATTCATACAATTCACACTTTGATTTATTCTCTCAGATAAGCTAACCATTTTACACGTTCTACAACCCTGTATATTACTCTGCCTTTCAGATATTCTTCCTACCCCACATACACTATAAACAATTCATCTCTACAGCTTCCATATTTTTTCTCGTTTGCATTCAACGTGCACTCTTCACTGCCATAAAGGAGATAAAGCCAAACTATCCCTTCGTACTAAGTTTCCTCCCCGTCTTTCGCATACGTCCTACTACGTCCTTTTCTTCCCTTATTATTTATATTCACCGCTTCCGCCATCCGACCTTTTTCCTGGTTACCTCCCAAATAGTTAGCCACCATTTTTTCTGAGTACCCACTCCCAAATGCTTAAGCGAATCTACTGCTTCCAGCCTTCCGCTATGACCAGTGGCGGAACTACGGGGGGAGGGGGTGGGGGGTGCAGGAGGTGCAATTCACCAGGGCCCACTGTGATTGGGGGCCCATCTGGCCCCATCATAATGTCTTAGTTGATTGATTTGGTAATACATTTGCAAATATGTTTAGGTAATAGAAATAATTAAAGTATAAATGATAATGACGATCATAGTCGTAGTAGTTACTAGTAGTAGTAGTAGTAGTAGTATTGGTATTGGTAGTAGTCGTTTTTAGTCTATAGTATCATCATTAACTGTCAATTAATTTTGCTTTTCGTGATAGAGACCCACTCAAATGATTTTTACCAGGACCCATCATGATCTAGTTCCGCCACTGCCACAGTCAATAAGGACAGTAGGTTGGAATGAATAAGTGCTCATAGTAACAGATATGCCTCGTACATGATGACTTTGAAGATAAGTCCATCATGTCTCTGTGCAATAATTGTGTATTTCCTTTCAAAACAGGTCGATTTGAAAGTGCCGGAGTACGCTGCCGCAGTTGGACCAAGCGTTGATGGTGTCACGATCAAACCAGACTGGATGCATCAGCACAGTAAGATGGGTTGGTAATATTTGTTTACGCAAGGATAGAGAGAGAGAGAGAGAGAGAGAGTTGGTAATATTTGATTACGCAAGGAGAGAGAGAGAGAGAGAGAGAGAGAGAGAGAGAGTTGGTAATATTTGATTACGCAGGACAGGATTCAAGGAAAGAAAGAGAGAGGACTGGTAATATATGTTTACCCAAGACTGGATTCAAAGAGAGAGAGAGAGGGTTGGTAATATTTGGATTCAAGGAAAGAAAGAGCGAGAGAGGGTTGGTAATATTTGTTTACGGAAGACAGGATTCAAGGAGAGAGAGAGAGAGAGAGAGAGAGAGACAGTTGGTAATATTTGATTACGCAAGACAGGATTCAAGGAAAGAAAGAGAGAGAGAGAGAGAGAGAGAGAGAGAGAGAGGGTTGGTAATATTTGGATTCAAGGAAAGAAAGAGAGAGAGAGGGTTGGTAATATTTGTTCACGGAAGACAGGATTCAAGGAGAGAGAGAGAGAGAGAGAGAGAGAGAGAGAGAGAGAGAGAGAGAGAGAGAGAGGTCGATAATATATGTTTACGCAAGACAGGATTCAAGGAAAGAAAAAGAGAGAGAGAGAGAGAGAGAGAGAGAGAGAGGGTTGGTAATATTTGTTTACCCAGACAGGATTCAAAGAGAGAGAGAGAGAGTGTTGGTAATATTTGGATTCATGGATAGAAAGAGACCTTACCTTACAGACCTTACATCTTGTTCGGGTTGCCCCAGGTCCCTCAGTGTGAGGCACCTCTAATGTCTACCAGAGAGTTGCTAGTACATCTTCCGGTATATTTTGCATCTTCCAATCTTGGATGGTCTGGGATGCAGTTTAGATATTTGTCGAGCTTATTCTTAAACACATCTACGCTCACTCCTGATATATTCCTCAGATGAGCTGGCAACGCATTGAATAGACGCTGCATTATCGATGCTGGTGCGTAGTGGATTAATGTCCTGTGTGCTTTCCTTATTTTTCCTGGTATAGTTTTGGGCACTATTAATCTACCTCTGCTTGCTCTTTCTGATATTTTTAGTTCCATGATATTTTCTGCTATTCCTTCTATCTGTTTCCAGGCTGAATTATCATGTAGCGTCTCTTCTCTTTCTAGACTATATAATTTTAAGAATTGTAGTCTTTCCCAGTAGTCTAGGTCTTAACTTCTTCTATTCTAGCTGTAAAGACCTTTGTACACTCTCTATTTTGTGCAATATCCTTTTGATAGTGTGGGTACCATATCATATTGCAATATTCAAGTGGACTACGAACATATGTTTTATAAAGCATAATCATGTGTTCAGCTTTTCTTGTTTTGAAGTGCCGTAACAACATTCCCATTTTTGCTCTACATTTTGCCAACAGAGTTGCTATTTGTTCATTGCATAACATGTTCCTATTCATCATCACACCAAGGTCTTTAACTGCTTCCTTATTTGTGATGGTCTCATTATTAGGTCCCCTATATGCATATAGCTTTCTTTCTCTGTCTCCATAATTTATTGATTCAAATTTACAGAGTTAAATACCATCCTATTTACCTCTGCCCAATCATATACTTTGTTAAGGTCTCTTTGTAGAGCGTTCCTATCTTCATCACAAGTAATTTCTCTACTTATTCTTGTGTCATCTGCGAAACTACTCACTACCGAATCCTTAACATTATTGTCTATGTCTTCAATCATAATAACAAACAGTATTGCAGCTAACACCGTACCTTGCGGCACACCGGATATTACCTTGGCTTCATCCGATTTTCTCGTCGTTTGCAATAAACTATCTGTTTTCTGTTGTGTAAAAATTCTTTTAACCATCTTCCTACTTTATCCACGATATTGTGTTTTCTAATTTTCTTCGCTAATAATATTATGGTCTACTTTATCAAAAGCTTTTGCAAAGTCTAAATAAACCACATCTGTTTCATTTCCGCTTTTCATATTTTTGAATATGTTCTCACGGAAGACTAACAGTTGGGTTTGTGTACTTTTCCGGTACGAAACCATGTTGTCCTTTATTAAACAAATTATTTTATTAAATGTTTCATAATATTTTTCTTCATTACCCTTTCATACACTTTCATAATATGTGATGTTAGACTCACAGGCCTAATAATTACTTGCCTCTTAGTCTGATCCACTTTGAAAGTAGGGGTAATATATGCTAATTTGTGCTCATCCTAAATCTTGCCTGTATCTACACTTTGTCTTAATAATATTGCAAGTGGCTTTGCGATAGAATGAACTACTTTCTTTAACAAAATAGCAGGAATTCCATCAGGCCCTGCAGCAGCTCCATTTTTAATTTCATTAATAGCCTGCACAATATCAGCTTCATTAATATCTATGTCAGCTAAATATTCACTATTTTCATCCCTTACTTCTATATCATTATCTTCATTATCTATTCTAGGGGTGAATTCTTCTCTTATATCGTTCTGCCAGTATGTTGCAAATTTCCTTTTTTTCATTCGTTAATCTCCTTCAATTCTCAGAGGGCCTATTTCTATTCTTCTTTTATTCATCTTCTTCGCATATGAGTATAATAGTTTGGGGTTTTGCTTGATATTTAATAGGGTTTTTTCTTCCAAGTCCCGTTTTTCATTTTCTTTTTGATTGTATATAATCTTTTGTTCTGCATTTTCTATCTTACTTTTTAGTTCTATAAACTTTCCATGCATTTTTTTTCTTTTGCAAGACCTTTTTTTCCACTTTCTGATTTTCTGGAACAAGATCCTTCTGTCTCTTGGTATGCATGAATGATGTTTACTTTTCTTCTTCGGTATATATTTTTCCACTATTTTCTCCAATATTTTATATAATATCTCCGTATTTACCCTTATGTCATCACTTACGAAAATGTTATCCCAATCTTTGTTTAATTCTTCATTAATTTCTGACCATTTTATATTTTTACTGTAGAAGTTGTATTTTCCATAATCCTTTCCCACTTTTTCATTTCTTGCTTATCTCTATTTTCACTTGCTTGGAATGAAACTATTAATTCTATGACATTATGGTCTGAAATACTCGCATTATAAACTATTATTTCTTTAACATAATTCATCTCGTTCACAAATACTAGGTCTAAAGTATTTTCCTTTCTTGTTGGCAGGTGATTTATTTGTTGAATGTTGTATTCTAGTAGCATATCTAATAGCTTTTCAAATTGCCTTTTATCTTCTGCACTACTATTATTCTCTTTTTTATATGTATAAGTACAACCACAATCTCCTATTCGTTCTTTCCATTCTACGAAAGGAAAGTTGAAGTCCACCATAGGAGAATAGTCCAGTCCTTGTGATTTCTACATATATCATCCAATTTTTCAATTATTAAGTCAAAACTCTTTAGTATTAGGAGGTCTATATATTACTATGTTCATCAATTTTTCAGATTCAAATTCTACCGCTATTAGTTCACATTCTGAGTTACTATATTTCTCATATATTTTTTCCTTGTTTTTTTGTCTTTCCCATATATTGCGGTTCCCCTTGATTCCTATTTTTTCTATCTGATCTATAAGTTTGGAACCCTTTTTATTTGATCATCATTCCCAGTCTCTTGGGAATACCAGGAGGTTTCACTTATATTACATTAATCATATTTTCTTTTTTTCATTTTGGGTTAGTTCTTCTAAGTACTCTATTTTTTTTTTCTTTTTGAGTTACTCGTAACTAAACCCTGCGCATTCATCACTATGATGGTTTGCGTGTTTTCTCCTTCATTTAATACTGGTAGTAATAAGGATTTTGCCCATGTCTCTTTCCTGTTCTGGTATGTTGTTCTTTTTTTCATTTCCAGAAATTTCTGACATTAAAAAATCCAACTTTTCCATAATATTTGATCTTCCTTCATCATAATTATTCATTTTGTGTCTGAATCTGCAATTTTCTCCGTTTCTGCAATATCCTCTTGCATAATAAATACAGTTTATATCTCTTGAGTAGAATTTCGGAGCTGATGCTTTGAAATTTTTTGCTGACACCTCTGCATATCTCATTGGTGGTTTGTTTTCTTTCTCTTTTACCTGATATTCTTGATTTCTCTCTTTATTTGTTTCTTTCTTATTTTGGATTTTATTACTTGGTTGGTTATTTATTTGATTATGATTCATGGCTACAGGGTGCATATATTTGCATTTTTTGTCGAACTTACATCCTTTTCCTTCTTTTAGGTTTTTACATATTTTTGGATGCAGATCTCTGCAATCATCCCCATATCCATCTAAGTATGCACATTTACCATATATTTCATAGTTTGACATATCTTAGGATGTTTGTAGTAACATCTTTCTCCAAATCTGCAATTCCCTCTCTTTTCAAAAAGGTTGCAGATTTTGTCTTTCTTGTCTATTTTTTCCTCTTTCCCGTCATTGTATAGATCTGGGTAGAGCCTCTTCGGGATTTGCTTTTCTGTTGTCATATCGTAATTTATTTCTTCGTAGTATGCTGCTTTATTGCCTCATATGTAGTATCAATGAGTATCTCTGCATCCATACAATTTTATCTTGTTCTTTGTTTTCCTTATTTTTTTCTGTCATTTCATTTTTGTTTACTTCTCTTCCGTTTTCCTCTTCTTCTTTTCTTCTTCTTCTTCTTCTCCTTCTCTTCTTCATCCTCAACTATTTGTACATTCAATCTTGATTTAATAACATTGTCTATCCATGATAGACATGTTGAACAAAAAATTCTTGTATCTTTTCTCAAATCTTGTATTACCTCAGCACACTGTGGATGGGTCGGAATGTTGCATGCAGCACATTTTCTGATTAGTTTTGTGGATTGACTATGCTATACCAAACCATACACAGTTTGCATGCTTTTGGCATTCTTTTTCCTAATGCATCAATTAGGATATTCACAAGATTCACCTTATTCATTTTCTTTGTCGGAAATATTTGTTTACGGAAGACAGGATTTCAAGGAGAGAGAAAAGAGAGAGAGAGGAGAAGAGGAGGAGAGAGAGAGAGAGGGAGAGAGGGGGTCGATAATATATGTTTTACACAGACAGATTCAAGGGGAGAGAGAGAGAGAGAGAGAGAGAGAGTTTGTAATATTTGATTAACGCAAGACAGGATCAAGGAAAGAAAGAGAGAGAGAGGACTGGTAATATTTGTTTACCCACAATACAGGATTCAACGAAAGAGAGAGTGTTGGTACTAATTTTGGATTCAAGGTAAAGAAAGAGAGAGCGAAGGGTTGTAATATTTGTTTACGAGAAGACAGGATTCACGGAGAGAAAAGAGAGAGAGGAGGAGATAGAGGAGAGAGAGATGAGAGAG
>NC_087210.1:76963505-77056005 GCF_015104395.2 Macrobrachium nipponense | reverse complement strand
CAGTTTAACAATTGCAGGTTTATGTTTACTGCTGTAGATGGGAAACTTGCCTATCTGAAATATGAGGCCTGGTTCTTCTCTTTTGATCTGCCTGATGAAGCGTCAATGTCACGATAGGAGTTCAGATTTATGTCGAGAATTTCTTTCATGAATATTCCAATTATGGTAATGCATATTTTCACATACAAGTCATTATAGAGTAATGTATTTATGAGTGCGTCAGTGAAAATGGAACCTAATAGCATTAATGATCTAGAATGTATCGTGAAGAACTTCAAAAACGAATCTCTATGTATTTTGTGGAATTTGTACTACTTTACAGGAAGTCGTGGTCGAGTCCGTGACCACTACCGAGCGGGAACCGTAGCTCTTTGGTCCTGGCTGGTACCTGGCCTGGAGAGAGTTGGTTCGCGTTATGGCCCGGATTCCTCTTTCAACAGACTGTCGAACCACCTCCAGTTGGATACATCAGCCTCGACAGGTAATAACAACAGTTTGAGTAATCAAGATTCCCAGAAAAACTCGTCCGTGCCCGCCCCGCCAACACAAGCATCCTCCCACCCAACAGTTGTAGTGAAGGCGAACAAGAGCCAGGTGACGGCGTCACCGGAATCTGCTGGAATGAGGAAGGACTTCCCGTACACTACTGCTCTCAGTGTGACGGTGGCCATCGCTTGCTCCTTGCTTATTCTCAACATGCTAGTCCTCACTACAGTCTATTACCGTCACGATGCCAGTCGCCAGAACTTCGCGAAAGGGACCCACGACGCCAGCAGTGACAGCGGAAACGATGTGCAGCTGCACGCGACTGGTGACCCGAACAAGCCCATATATCATCCTGCGCATTATGGGACGCTACGATCGTCCGCCACATTACGCAGCGACCTGGCGACCTCTTTCGAAGGGGAGCCTCAACACGAGTGGCCTCCAGATTACGACAGCAGCTGCCAGAGTGCAGACGAGGACACGACTGTGGTCCCTGGCAGGAAAAATTCACACGACATCATCAGAGGGACGATTCCGAAGCCGCCGAACGGACCCACAGAGAGAAGAACGTCAGCAGTGGTGCTGAAGCAGCCGGTGGCTTCTTACACGTCTCCGATTGATGGACAACTTTCTCCAGCAAGTTATTCTCCTGATAATACGTCAGACCTGCAGGTCTGAGAGTGATAGTAATAACTTTCACGCCAACTATTTCCTTCTTTATGGGAAGGATAATCATCCGTGCTCATTAATATAGTGACTGTGTACTGTCAGTATTACTTAAGTATATCTGATGGCCTGAGTGCTACCATAAGCTTCCAAAAAATGGTTCATTTTATTTTCCAAATAGAAAGAATAGTATCACCATCAGCTTCCTGCAAGACTAAATTATGATATGACCATTCTTTTTGTGTTTCCTGATATTGTCAAATAAGCCAATTTTGAGATGAATCCTAAGTAAAATACTGCTTTCGCTGAAGTGCAATACTTTATTGCAGAGCTACAACTTATTTGCAAAGAAAGCTCCTCACTACCTATCCATGTAAACAGTTATCTTTCAGATGGTGGAAAGATCATACTATTTCTAATTTTCAGTGAAAAAATACTTTTATAAATAACAAGAGAAAGATGGCTTCTCACTGATTAGCCATATCCGTACTAGTGCTTTCTTACAGAAATTGTTGTTATCGAGAGGTAAACTCCATGTATGGAACATAGTGATTAATACCTTGGAGATAGACACTAACTACAATGGAATTTCATGTTGATATCTAGATGCTTTAAACTCATCTGTGAATATCTGTATCTGTGAGTGTATTATTAACGTGTCTGTGCTTTTGTAAGGAATGAATAAAAGAGATTTATATATGTCTATATCGTTTTATTTGTGGAAGTCTGACGCCACCGTGAAGACGCTCGTGAAACAAATGATTAATTACGTACGAGCAGAGGAAAGATTGACCAATTTTGTAATTTACAGGGAATTCTCATAAGCTAAATACAATGAAGTTTACGAGTTAAAGTCACAAGATGCAAATAATGTTCGGATAGTTAATTAGGAAAATAGTCTTCAGCTGGTAAAGACGTAAAGAAAAAATATATACTTACGTTTATATGAGAATTTAAATTGTCAGTGTTAAGGCTACGACCGGAAAATAAACTTTGCTAACAATTAAAAAGGCTGACGTTTTAGCTTCTTTCTCTCTCTCTCTCTCTCTCTCTCTCTCGTCTCTCTCTCTCTCTCTCTCTCTCTCTCTCTCGTCTCTCTCTCTCTCTCTCTCTCTCTCTCTCTCTCTCTATATATATATATATATATATATATATATATATATATATATATATATATATATATATATATATATATATATAATGTCCTTATGTATGTAATGCTTGTTTGAATGCAAAGATAGTTTGACATTCATAGAAGTTATTTATTTGCATCTGATCATGGAAATCAATGCTTATATATAAGAATTATGCATGTTTTTTTTATTAAAGAATATTCAGCAAGTCTGGCAAAAGAAAGGGGTCGGTAACACCCAAGGGAGGCAAGTGAATACTCAAAATTACCTTCTCCAGCATAAACAGGAACCTTGTACACGTAACTTCCTGCACCTAACTGCTAAAAGGTTATGCCATGCAAAAAAGTTCGATCCTGGAATATCTCGTAGGTGTGGTGGGGTTGACAGCCACATGGCCAAGATACCTTTTGCCAGATATATATATATATATATATATATATATATATATATATATATATATATGTATATATATTATTATATAATATATATATATATATATATATATATAATATATGTGTGTGTGTGTGTGTGTGTATGTATGTGTATGTATGTATGTATGTATGTAAGTAATATGTAATGTAGTATATAGTATATATATATATATATATATATATATATATATATATATTATATATATATATATATATATATATATATATTTGTGTTTGTGTGTGACTGAGTGTGTGCGTGTACCTTATTCTTATAGTGTAAAACTCTGTAAAGATTTTTTTTTTTTTTAATGATATGCGACAGGCTTATATTCCAAAATAAACAATAAAAGTGTTAGAAATAAAATTTGAAAAATGTTAAAGGACAATTTTATAGCTCAAGTATTGGTTGACAAGATTTGTTCATTACTAATTTATATTGCCATGTGTCTATCTTTTTTTTCGACTTGATGAAACGTTCCTAATAATTGCTCTTTGAAACCACCGCTGCACATTTGCACTTATAATCTAAGCAAAATAAAGGTTTTGTTATAAAGGATTGCTGCAGCAGCTCCATTAATTTTATTTAGTGTTTTCTCTATTTTCCTTATCAAGGATTTCTCAATGTTACTAAAACTGGCAAGCGACGTGCCAAAGGGGATCGTCAAATCCGGTATAGTCACATTGAATTATATTTATTACTGCTACTACAAGTTGTTCTCTCTCTCTTCTCTCTCTCTCTCTCTCTCTCTCTCTCTCTCTCTTGTCAAATCCGGTATAGTCAACATTGAGAAATCCTTGATAAGGAAAATAGAGAAAACTATATGAATTAATGGAGCTGATGCAGCAATCCTTTTTAACAAGACTTGTTTAAAAGAGGGTCTGCTCCCGAGATAAAATAAAGGTTATATTAATAAATATAAAACATCAAAATACCGTATCCATCATTATAAATCTGATTCTAAAGAAAAAAAAAGAAAAAAAAGCAGTTGAAAAGGAAGGAGATCCCTTAAAGATATCTGGCGAATTATTTATTTTTATTACATATCACGTTGCGAAGAGACCGCGTAAAATGCATGCAAATTGGCATCCCCGTCAGTCTGGCTCGGGACGAAACGGCTCAACTTAAGGCAATTTCGCTAAATTCCTCGGAACTCTCTCTCGCTTTTGCCTCGAAACTACCTAGTCTTTTATTACCGTTGCATGTTGGCTTTACAGCCCTGCGCTGTTTCTCTTTACACGAGAAACCATAATTTCGGACTTCGTCATACTAAGTTGTCCACCGGCTGAAATAATTAGGAGTCTTGGGCCATGCCTGAATTTATCGCCCTGGGAATTATGAAAGCGTCTAAAGTTGGTTTTCGCGTGCCTTGATGGCTGGGTGCGATCAGTTTATTATTCAGAGGGTTGCATTTCAGTGTGAAAGGTGATATCAAACGCTCCAAGGAGTTGCCATTAGTTTTCCGATGCCTTTTGTTTAAAAAAAAAAATTCACTTCAGTTTAGCTCACAGAGGGTGGTTCTCACCTATCCTTGTTGTCAGGCATAATATGTTTGGTATTCCAAAGCTTAAATTGAATTAGGAAAGAAAATAAGAACTCTGTGACGAATTACCAAAGAAAATAAGAACTCTGTGATAAATACTTTTAATGAAAAATCCATTTGAGTATTTATTTATTTGACATTTACATGGAATGCTCGCTCTTTCATCAACTACACACTTTTAGCTCTGGAACGGTATCGCCTCTATGTATGGCATTAGTAAAATTAGATTTGTAGAAGTCTTTCCTATTACGTATTTACTGAAAGAATGGCTAGCATAAGATAGTCATTTTGATTATTCACCTTTTCTCTCAGATTTTTGTTCCCAAAGCCGAATGTGAATTCCACCAATACTTCACTGGTTTGTTATTTTATTGCGAAGAAAAGCATCGCTTATATATATGGAAAAAACTGCTAATCCTTTATACAAATAATTCAGAAATAATGTTGTCAGTGGAAAACCAGTGTGTACTAAAGTAATGGAAATCCTAAAAAAAAAAGAAAAAAACTCCTTTTCAGTGTATATGCATAAATATCCTTGAAAACAATTTTGTAAATTACAATGCACCAAAGCATGTTCACTTTTAATGATGGATGCATACTAGGCGCTGAAGTCTATTTATTATATTGCACGCAACATTTGTAAAATCCCCAAAAGATTGTTGTGCTGAAAGAAAAATTCAAGTATAGAATAAAGAAACAAGTAACCACACCAGTGACATGCAGAGCATTTAACTAAATGATCTCAGCAATATTCATATGGGAATGAATAGAAGGAGAATGGTGTACGGATTTTTGAATGGTGGCACTATTCAGTTGTAAAATGGAACAATGGAAGTTACAAAAGGTAGTATATCCTAACTGAGAGAGAGAGGGGGGGAGGCGAGAGCTGCTATTCTATGGCTTAAAATATGACAGCAGGGTTAGAAATGGAACCAGTTTAGTTTCAATATATTCTGTCAAGAATGAACGTCATATTCTAGAAGCATTCCAACTATGAGAGCAATTCTTCAGACCAGGATTTATTCGGCTAAGAGAAACAGTGAAAGTATACCAGTTAGATAATATTGATAGGGGAGGATCAAACAAGATATGATCTGACAAATAAAGTATGAAATATGAAGGGTCATACTCTCATGGGATCATTGAACTTCTGTATGTGATAGATTTCCCGATATCTGCGCTCTGGAGCAGAGTTGATATGTGAAGAAGGAACTGGGTTGAGACAATTAAGCCGAAAGACTTCTACAAGGTAGAATTATCAGTGAAGGAAAATTACGGCTTGAAGGAACTCACAAATAGAGAGAGGAAATAAATGATCGACTGACACCTACGTAGACTGGTAAGGAAGGATACAGTTCTAAAGAGAGATAGATAAAGATAAAGAGAAAAAATTATCAACTAACGCGCACATAGACTGATAAGGAAGGATACCGTTCTCTTTGAGGTGGCTAAAAAAAAAATGTCCACGATCGATGATATTTTTGTAGAGGCTTACGTATTTTGATTGAAAGAGTTGGGCCTGAAGCGAGTCCAAGAGCTTATGTCGCACTACTCTGAAAAAAAAAATCAAGGAGACTGTCACTGCAATATCTGTTCATTTGATTGGTTAATCAAGTTAAGTATATCTTAGTTTTACCAGACCACTGAGCTGATTAACAGCTCTCCTAGGGCTGGCCCGAAGGATTAGATATTTTTACGTGACTAGGAACCAACTGGTTACCTAGCAACGGGACCTGCAGCTTATTGTGGGTTCCGAACCACATTGTATCGAGAAATGAATTTCTATCACCAGAAATAAATTCCTCTGGTTCTGCGTTGGCCGAGCCGAGTGATTGGTTAATATTGTGTAATAATTGGTTAATAGTGTGTAAATATATTTGCGTGTACAAACGTCACGTAAAAGAATGACAAACTTTATGGCAATTTTCTTAAATTTGTAGTCCACACGGTCGAACAATGTCCGACGGACAAACATTGTTACCATATCATAGGCAAAGCAGGGTGACGTCATAAGCGTTGAAACGATGGAAGTAGATCTGGCAACAAACAGTGGTACCAGATGAGGTTGCATACCACTGATTTTACTCTGCTCACAAGGCAAAGACCGTCAGACAATTGTTGATTGGTTACAATGTTTGTCCGTCGGACATTGTTCGACCGTGTGGACGCACCTTAAATAGACTGTACAATGGCGAGGAGGACTGCAGTGGAAAAAGTTATCAGAAGATCCTCGAGACTCGGTAAAAAATACCATTTGATTACAGACGCGCAGATAGTCCATTAAACTTTGTTTTGGGGCAAATTGCATTTCTTATACAATACAAGGAAAGCGCCGTTTCTTCCCGGAAGAAAAAAAAAACTCGGCTGATTCCGAATGTAAATTCCCTTTCAAAGTTTTGTAATTTGTCGTGACTTACTGCTCATTAATTTGAGATTATTTCTGGGATTGCTTCACTGGCTTTTATGATTAAGACGGGATTTATACTTCAAGAGTGAATATCGGTGATAGAGTGGCATAATCTTTTAGAGGTGTAAAAATATGCCACGGTTGTAACGAAGTCCTGTCAGCTAAGCGTGACTATATTACAGATATTGAAGTGGTGTAATTAACTGTGAAGTACGGTATAATTTTTTTTCTTTTTTTAAGAATTATCAGAGAGCGAGGAACCAGATAGTATTTTTCTCTTAATTCTACATATGGAATAGAAAAAACATTTTGTGAGTAATGAAACAAGAGCACTTTTTAGTAATATCCTTTGTTAGATATGCTGTAATTTTTGGACAACTGGAATGGGATCTTTTATAACTTTTAGTGGCCAAGAAATTACCTGCCATCCGTTGGTTATGCAGTATATTTTATTAAGGTACTATTGGTGATACTTGTAACCTTTATAGATATCGATATGGAATGCAGAGGGCATCATTTCTCGCAACTCATTCCCGTCAACGTCGTATGTTATGCTGAAAAAATTCTTCATTATTTGTTTTAAAGATATGATGATGAACATGTTTCATACCAGAGGAAAAAATACAATTACACCACAGAGACAGTAAAACAAGAGTGAAACGTTCGCTTCAGTCGGCTTGCCCGCCAGAGGGCCAAGGTTTGGAGGTGTCGTCAGAAGCCTCACGTTTGCTGTATACCACTGTCACATCGGCTGCCTTGTCATTTGTGGATGTAAGTTCAAAGGGTGATTACTGAATACCCGCTGTGAACGTCAGAGAGACACCGCAACGCCCGAGAAGCGATCCGAATGGGTGAGTATCTTAGAATTAATTAATAGTCACTTCATTAGTTATAAATTATTCATATACGTACGTTATATACTGAATATCAGTGTATGCGCGAAGAAGGAATGGGTGCTGTTATAAAGAGAGTAGCAGACGATGCCTTAGAGACAAAGGTAGAAGAGATGTGTTAAGTTTAATGATGTGATACCAAGCGGACGGCGTAAAAAAGAAAAAAAAATTGAATATACTTTTCATTTCATCACAGTCTCAATTTTATATATAAAAAAGAGAACAGCAGACTACTGAAAACTTTTTACTTGGATAAAGCTTTTTTCACTGTATTGGGATGTTTTCATTGTTCCCATAGGTAAGGTGAACTGAACCTCAAAATCATTGGAAGACGAAACTGAGCCTTGTTACACGATCATCACAAAATACATTTTCACATATCGACTGTTAATAATTTTTAAAAAAAATCTCGCATAATTTTGATTGGAATAATTATACATTTCTTTACGGCTGTGGATCGTTTGAGACTAGGCTATATGGAAAACAAAAACATTTTACTCATTTCTCAGTGCTTCATAAATAATTTTGAAATGTGCAAAAGAGGGAGGTTCGTACTTATTTTAGCTTGAGTCGTCCTCATGGTCAGATATTTTCTGAAACATTTCAAACGTCAAGCCATAGCCTGGAGAACCACTCACTTCATTCTTTCAATGTAGAATATATATATATCAGCAAAAGCCACAGGGAACATTTTAAAAAAGAAAAGACAGAGTGCCAAGTACTTTCGTGTATTCAACACATCTTCGGGGCACAAAGTAATACAAAACGTAAAAACTATTGAGCAAGAAAGCTCTCACAAAAGCAAAGTGGAAAAAAATTATATATGTATGTACAATAAGGCCATTACAAACAGAAACAGCATTTGTCCAGATTACCCAACCGCTTAACACCCCAACATGTCAAAAGAAAAGAGTAATTGCCCAATAACCCAATTACTTACAGAAGAGAAAAACACTGACTATGTCAACCAGTTTTATAAAACAACTGAATTCACAATTATGAATAGTAACAATAATAACGGCACTAACAACACACCTAAAACACTAATAAACAAAAATAACTGAATGAACAGTACTATCAATATGAAATACATAAAAAAAAAAATTTTGACTAGTACAAAAACTGAAAGGATAATGTTAAAACTCACAAGAAATACATAAGAAGGAACTTGACAAGTACACCAAATTAAAGAATTATTAACTTCTAATATTTTTTCAGAGTCTACCAGCAGCTTGCAAAGGAAAAACACAAACCAGTGTGCACTAATAAAGAAGCAACGGATGCAGATTTAAAGACTAATGAAAAAACTTGAACTAATGAAAGTAAGCCAAAAAAATTGTGATACATGTACCCTACCATCTACAATTATAAAAAATGCAAGCAAATAAATAAGTGGCACAGCTTTAGAATTTTTTAAAACACAAATGAAATTAGCAGGTGTCTCCAAATATGGTAGGAGATATTCACTTCCTCAAAAATGTTTTTCTCTTGGACTTTATTACAAAAGTCCCATAGCATCTAACTTTATCAGCAAGATATTTACTTTACCAACAACGAGAATGCTGAGGTACTGGGTATCCAAGATTGATTTTAATGTTAGCTGGAATAAGTCTGTTTTTAAATTGTTAAATGCTGTGGCATTATATTTGATGCTATATCCCATAAATCTGATTTACAGTTCAACATAAGTAAAGATGTGGTGGAGGGATTTGAAGATCTTGGCCAGTATGGCAAAGGGCAAGACCCAGCTCAGTATGCCATGGCCTTCATGGCAAAAGGCTTGGCTTCCAAATGGAAGCAAGTACTGGGCTATTTTTTATTTACAAAATCTATTAAAGGTGATACCTTAATGTATATGGTAACTGACTGTATTGGTAAATTAAAGAATGTATGTTTATACCCAACATTTTTGGTATGTGACCAAGATCCAAATAATAGAAGGTTGTTTAAAAATCTTAACATTTCCATAGAAAAACCTTCTTTTCTCGCATGAAGGTGAAAAGGTGTATTTCTTTTATGATACACCACACCTTTTGAAAAGTATCAGAAACAATTTTAAGAAATATGACATACAAGTTGGTGGGCAAAAAGTGTCATGGAAATATATAGAGAAATTTTTTGAAGCAGTTTCTCAGATGTGGCTACGGTTAGCACCAAAACTTACAGCATCACATGTCTTCAACACTGGTTTCGATAAAATGAGAGTGAATCTAGCTGCACAGGTGTTTAGCCGTAGTGTAGCAGCTGGTTTATGTACACATGCAGCATTAGGGGCATTACCGCAAGAAGCGGAAAATACAGCATTATTTGTAAATGATATTGATGAATTGTTTGACGTTTTAACAGCAGCTGTGTATTTCATTTTAAAGAGAGGAAATGTGTAATTAGTGATAGTAATAAAAATATTAATTTTTATCTGAAAAGGCTGATATGCTGTCAAGCTTAACTTTTATTGGAACTAAAAGTGATATTCCATGTATAGACGGTTGGCTTTTAAATATCTCTAGCCTTAAAATGTTATGGAACCCTATGAAGGATAGGGGTTTTAAATTCCGTTTAACTGACAGGATAAATCAAGATTGTCTTGAAAATTCTTTAGTGTACTACGAAGTTCAGGTGGAAGTAATGACACTCCAAGTCCATATAAAATTAAAACCTTAATAAAAAATGCTCTGTGTAACAGTCTCATGAAAAATAATGTTAAAGGAAACTGCATAGATGATAACACCCCAATACTGCAATATTTCAAGATCTGTGACTTAGAAACTGAACTTAATAAAAATTATTTTGAAAATAGATATTGTTAATTTAGATTGCCCTGCGACAGATGAGGAACAAGTCCAAGAATTTTTTGAAAATCTTTTAGAAGGTCCAGTTGATAATTCACCAGTAGATTTGATAATTGATAAACCTGAAGATGAATCCCTTAAATCAATTCAGGAATTTGTTTCAAGCTTCAACCCAAATAATGATGATAATGTTGAGACAGAACCAGTAGTGCCAAAATCTATTCAATATTTCATTTGTAATTTTGATCCCTTTGCTCCTGACAATAGTATCGACACACCTAAAGACAATATATCTGATTATAGGCCCAATTTGATAGAGAAAAATGCAGTAACTTACATAGCAGAATATGTATGCCTTAAACTTCTCAAACATCACAAGTGTGATCCATGTAAATCATTACTTATCTGTGAAGATGGAGAAGATTTTGATTCAAATAATTTGACCTTGTTTCTGATATTAGAATATATTTCTCAGGAGCTGACATATTTGAGGTTAGGAACATGTTTAGTGGTATGTATCATATTTAACTTTGATTTAACTTATAAGTGCATGAATATTTCAGCATGTTTGCACATCTAAGTAGCATTACAGGAGTATACTGCTTCAACATATTATTTTGTTAGTTTGTTCCTTGTCGTCTTATTTTTTCTATTTCCTAAATAAAGACTAACATTTTACAGTATTTGTATACTGTATTTGTTTGTATTTGTATTTTCCTGTACATTCAATTTGTTTACTGTCTGTGCTTTCTATGTTTGCATGCTTGCTTTTTCTTATGTTTGCACTATGTATTCAATTCTTGAAGAAAACCTATTTTTAGTATTATGTTTTCTCATATTTATAATTATATTAGAGTTAATTTGCATGTAATTCATCATGCAATTTTGGTTTGCTTGTTTTTTTTTTTTTGGTTTACAATTTTTATATGTGCAATGTTATCTACTGAGTTATTTTTTTTCTTATGTATAATTTATTATTTTTTTCTTATGTATAATTTATTAAAGTTCATTTGCATGTGATTTATCTTGCATTTTTGGTTGGCTTGTATGCTACCTTATTTCGATTTCCAACCCCCTTTTGATTATTTTTATGTGTGATACAATTTAGTGAGTTATTTTGTTCCTTTTGTTTGTATATTTATACATTTATTAGTTTATATTACTAAAGAGTATGCATGAGTGCATCATCATACATTTCCGTTTCAATAAAAAAATAAATTACAATTGTGGTTTATATACACCTAATATCTCCATTCTACTGTGGCCTACAAACTGTAATTAAATGTATGCCTACACATATGCATTTGTGGCTAAGTTTAACAAATCAAATATACAGTATGTTTTACTTTATTCGAACATGATATTGTAGAGAACATTTAAAAATGATTGTAGTATACAATACTTAAATTTGCAAGAAAATTAACTAAATTTTTAGAGATATAGCTTTAAGTTTCTGAAAAAAAAAGACAGAAACATAAGGATATGTATTCTTAATCTATATATGTACCTATATTTGTAAATTTGCAATTTAGTTACCTAAAATTTAAGAATGTCATAAATATAAGAATAAAAATAAATACTGACGTAGTAATTGCAAATTATGAAAAAATATGTTGCAAAATTTACAATCGAATTCCATCCTATATTCCCGTAAGCATTACCGCTCTGAATGTTTAACCGTTCGCTCAATAGATGGAGCCATTCGTTTCGCATGGGAGTATCTGGCATTTTTTCCGCACACTCATTTGAGTGATATTGGTCACAGCCTTCCTATCTTTCTTCAGTATATAGACTTTGAGATTTTCAGTTGACATGAACCAGTGACATTATCTCTTCTGATTAACGCTGGTAAGTTTTTTTTTAAGGATTTTTCTTTATATTTTGAGATTAATATTTTCTCACACTTACTTAACTTGTGTGTAGTGACTCGGTTAGTTTTCTGTCGTTTTCACCAGCTGTACTGTGACGTTTGATTACTGAAGATTGTGTATTGGATATGGGTACCGATAAAGCCAAAACTTTATGTAGAATTTTGATTAGAGCTGAATACTCCATTAGGTAGAGATGCAGGTTAGTGATTTTTGTCGATACAGGAATTGGTAAAAAGTTAATTGAGAAGAGAACAATTACGGTAAGGTTAGTGTAGGGGTTAAACTTGTGTTTTTTTTTTTAACTTTTATTTTTAAAGTAGGTTTCGATATATTTTGCTAAAATTTGGGTCCTACATTGAAAAAGTGTATACTAATTTACACCTCAAAAGCCGATGAAGTCCAAAAGAGTTTCACGTGCGGTGATTTGGGTCAAAATATTATTAGGGCGAGCTGTTATTAGTTTTAAGAACTCCAGGTTGCCGATATTGACATAGCAACTTGGTCAACAGATCAAAGCAATAGAGTATATTTGCTTAACATTTGAAAAGCAACTATATATAACACGATAGCACCCCTGAGAATTTTGTAAGATAAGCTTCGAATTTAATTACTATGAATGTTTTGGCTAAATTAATTCCTAACTGATGAGCTAGTACCTGGAAAAACTTCCTTTAGGCTAGTGATAGTGATTTAAGACCGAAAGGTATTTAAGTTATTAGTATTTAAAATATCTTGTTTCAAAACTGTTACTTTCTGGTGATAGGAGTTCGACACTCGACGCGGTTCGGAAGTCACGTAAAGCCATTGGTCCCGTTGCCGAATAACCACTGGTTCAAGGCAACGTAAAACCACCATACAAACAATGCATTATCGATAAACTATTTTAATTTGTTACGTCTAAAAGATGCAGAGATATTCAGCTTCAAAATCTTAGATTTGACAACTTTTAGTTTCATAATGTATGTCCAATTTAAAGGAATGTAACGACTTCTCAAAGATATGAGGGCTCAAAATTGCTTGAGGAATTTCAAGCTATTTAAATTTCAATGATACCCGGTTATATTTAGGCAGCTTAAAGACCAAATCTACATAGGTAACAAGTTTTGCCCCAATTCAAAACTGTAATAATTTTGAGGCATTGTCACGGGCGGATTTTCCCACACCACGACATTAAGATACGAGAATAATAATAATAATACTATTCGTATACATATAGTGTTGTCAGTCTTCTTGCCTGGAGACACAGGTCGGAGAATGGTACTGTGTCATAGTTGACACGGTGGGTATGAAGACTAATGACCTTTACGCTGCCTGGGAATTAGGGTAGGCCTGTCCTACCTGCTATTACATGATATTCCTTGTGTGTATGGGTCTTACTACTGATGAGGCCAGGTGATGTCTTCCCACCGGGAGGCAATTGAAGTGCTGATTTCCATTCTAGGGGTATTGAAGAAAGTTCCTGGTACTCAGTGTGTTTCTTTATTACTCAGTACATCATGCTAAATTTCTCCCATGCCTAGTCTCCTGGACTTGATCTCTGGACTAGATCCCTGGAAATATTCATTTTATTTAATTTTTATTTCCAGCAATCAATACAAGCACATAGTTTAAAACTACAACAAAAAAATAACTTTATATTGAGACTTAAAAAAAATATATCAACTACAGATTATAGGAATTGCTTTTCCTTCATAATAGGATAAGTATCAAACGTGGAGCAACCCTGGAATCAATTAATTTACAATAAGGTGTACATCACTTGATACCCTACTCCACACAGTACTAAATATTTGTACACAATATACGTCAATGGGTAAGACTACCTGAAAGATTTCTGAGAAAAACTTACTAAAATGAGGTAAAATTAGGCGAAGGTGCCTTTTAACAGGATATAGTCTTGCCTAGGCTTCTTCAGAAATCGTTAAGGATAGCCTATGCAAAGTTTATATGGCTGATTTTTGACTAGGTTACAATAGGCCACAAAATTAGGTTAGTTTAATGAGGGTACAGGCTAAGTTCTATGTAATTAAGTTTTCCATGAATTTATATACTTATAGGCTAACTATATTTATCAAAAATAGTCATAATTCCTCATTCAAACAGGATTAGTCTAGGGTAGGCCTTCTTAAATTACTGTATAGCCTAGTCTAAGATCATGATCGGCAGAGGAAATTTCCATTTTGTGGTACCCTTTGGCACTGGTATTTGCAAAAAAATTTATACAAACAAAACACTTATAACTGCTTTTTTAATGTTTTACGACCCTATCAAACGCAAAGTTGAAACTCAAACTAACTCAGCAATATTTCATGACACACAATGAACATGAAGCATCTTTCACGAAAATGAAAATTTTCCTCGTTAAGGCATTGCAACATGTTTGGCTGGGCAGGCAACTCTGCACTTGAATTCTCGTCTGCTACTGTTCTTTCATGATAATGATCTTTCAAATAATGAACTAACGGTAATATTACAACTTTAAAAGCTTACCTTGCAAGGGATAGATAATCATTTGTATTAATAATTTGGTAAAACAGCCCAAAAATGAAGGAGGGACCAGTTGATGTCGTCCTCACATAAAAGCATTCGTGATTCTTACATGTGTTGCTAGTGTTACCAAAATGCAGACGAAAGATTCAGGGCAGCGTTCCCATACTCAAAGTGAGAAAACACAAAACAAGGGACTGGCTACACTGCCACACTCGTGTCCACATCAAAAC
The DNA here is from genome assembly GCF_015104395.2 of Macrobrachium nipponense. Taxonomy (NCBI): domain Eukaryota; kingdom Metazoa; phylum Arthropoda; class Malacostraca; order Decapoda; family Palaemonidae; genus Macrobrachium; species Macrobrachium nipponense. The sequence goes on along the minus strand of NC_087210.1, from coordinate 77,041,068 downwards.
GAAAACATTTCGCAGTTCCAATTACTTTTACAACAGTAGTGTAAAGATATTAGAGGAGGATGATGAATCAATTCCTAAATAAATCACAAATAATTAAAGGAATATTTTTCCCATTACAGCATCTTATGAAAAGCTTAATTTGTGGAAGCTTAAAATTTTAAACAAATTTTGTTGGACTTTGTAAGTAAGAACTGTTCAACTGAACGCTAATTTTAATATAAGGATTTTACTGATTAGATTCTGATAATTTTTTTTCCCAGGTACTGGCGAGTTATTTGCCGTCAACAGTTTTCTGAAATTTGCCGACTGGATTACTTCACGAAGGTTACTGGAACTTCAAAATTTTCCTGAATGGACAATTTAGTTGAAGGTGAATAACTAAATTGAAATAAATGTCCATTACATGGCCTTTATATAGTAGGTGTTTTGTATTTACTGAATAAATTATTAACTGGTACACTTATTTGAAATTTCCTTCTATTAGACTTAACAACTTTTGGGTAAGATGGCAAGTAAATTTGGCTTCTATAACTTCCTATATCACTTTAAAATTGCAGCACCCTAAACCTTTCTATGGTGTTGGAACATAGATTTTATAGGTTGCTGAAGTAAAGACTTCTGTAGGGTCAAGTTTTGTAAGTAACCATGATTTTGAGGGTCTTTGCCTACATGAATAACCAGCATTTGGTAACCATTTATTTAAAATCATTAAATATGCAATGAAAATTTTGCAGGTAAAGTCGGGGATGAAAGCAATGAAATTGTTGCACAAAACCTTAAATATAGCTTAAATAAGAAAGAACAGTAATTGAGGATGAAGAAATTTACTTGGTAAAGTGAGTGATCTCTAGTACACAGGATACTAATGCATAGAAACTAGCATAGATTGTAATACGTGGAAACTAGAAGCATAGAATACTAATGCATGGAGACTAGTAGCAATCTTGTAGTGATAGAAATTTTATCAATTATTGGTCTGCCATAGCTTGTGCTACCCGGCATAATCATTGAGGATTTCCTTGGTCCTTTTTCTGACAGTGTGTTTTGTACATAACAGTAATGTTGTCTATTAGGCAAAGGCTTAATCGGCGATGTAATATTTTAAGCGGAAAACTAAAGGTACTTAAATGGTTTTATGATGACGAGAGGAAGAGACAACTGGGGACTGATATTTGTTGTTTGAAATGAAGCTGGCCTCATGCCAGCAGGGGCACTTGCTCATAGAGCAGCACGTAATGTTTATTATAGGTAAACATTGGTTATAAAGGAGGCTGCGCATGGATATGTAGTATCAGACCCGAAGCGAGAGAAAACTTGGTCTTGGTCAGCAGTGTTGTTTTCTTAGACATATATTACTTAACTACAGGCGTAGTCTGTGTTCATACATGGTAATTATATCGGCGGAAAGGCCAGAGAATTCTACATAATGGTGATGTACATTAGAATTTAGCATGTTGGTATAGTGGAATAAAAACCGCGAAAGGACGTACCCTTAGTCTAGCCGTATATTACTCTTAAGTACGCCCAAGTATAGCTATAATTATGTAGAGAATACTACTCGTCCTGATGTCAAACATTTAAAGTACTTTAAATATTTAGATCATGCATCCCAAGGTACGTTAACAACTACAATACACGTGAATTGGTATTACTGGGGCTCCATTTGATAAGTACTTGCGTCAAGCGAGAAACATCGGGCAAACTTTGTATATTTTTTCTTCTGTACTGTAGTGTTTTTTTTTTCTTTTAATTGTAGTCCCAGGGTGTTGCTTATGTACCCCAAAATTAGTCTAGTTTTCCCCCACCCATTTATCTTGGGCGACATCAAAATTAAGCGTGTCGAGACTTGGTAAATTGTGTAGTACGTACTGACTGTCTGAGAAAGATGCGTGCCTTAAAATGAGAAGCATGACTAGCGGTTTTGTTCTGAAAGGTAGCAAGATCACAGGGTCTGGATCAGGTGACTCAGGTCACTAACCGACGAAAACGTTACCGCCAATGGCACAACGCCAACTCGCAGAGATAAAGGAGGCAACCGTTTACGTTAATCTTGTGCGCAAGGACTCGAGCTCCCCAGGGCACTTGACAGCATACCATAATTTGTCGTAATATATACGGTAAGGAAATGAGTTTAAGCAGTCATAACAGCAATTTTGTGACCATTAATCGCTTTTACGCTTCACAATGTAATCGAAGGCAGACCCTTGTATTGTAGGCATTCTTACGCTGTTATAGTTGAATACTATAAGGAAAACTGAATTATGTTTTTCCTCTGGGGCAAAAATGTCTGAGGTGCAGTCCCGAGGGTGATGTTCCAGTAAAGGATGAAGGTGAAATCGAGTTTTGTCCCATTTAAGAAGTGCCGCACTTCTCAAAAGGGACTCCAACCATAATATTAGGCTATTTGGGAAGAACTACACCACGTGCGGCAGGACTGCCGAAGAATGAAATCAACAGAATACATTATTTACTACATACCCAGGAATCTTGTCAAAAGGTGGGGTCAGTTAGAAAAGTGTTTGAGTGTATTGAGAATTGGTAGTTTTTAGGATATATCTGGAAAAGTAGGCTAAGGTAAGCCAAGTCATGTGTCTGGGGAAATTCGGTTGTCTGGTGGTAGCCTAACTTTGGGGAGACTGTTCTTTGTACTCCCTCTAGAGAATATTGATTCTGAGTGGATCTGTAATGTACATTTTTGTCTGGGACCATTGTAGATTAGGACTAAGCTAGTAAGTTGAGTTCATTAAGTGCTACTGTAATCATTGGTAGGTGTTTATCTTCCTAAGTGAATGTCATTTGTTTAAGCCTAGGTATAGCCACTACCTATATCATTGGTGATAAGGGTGTTTGTTCATAGTGTATATAAGCTTGTTACTTTGTTACCACAAGCAGTAGCAAGGTGCTAATAGTATAAACCTACATAGCAGATCATTAGCACCCACCTCCTTAGAACCTGCTACTGTACATTTAAGTGCACTTGTAGATATATATATAATTTTGTTTGTTTGCTGTTGGAGTGTTACAAACACCAAAGCTGGTGGGTAGCCTACCCGAAAGATATTTAAGTAAAGTGGAGTATGTTGTGGAAGAGACTATTACAACGGAGTAGTCATGTAGGGTAAAGCACCGCTGTGCGACCATTGATCCGATGGAAGACCACATTTTCACTACATTTAGCTAATTGGAGAAACAACAGTACAATTGAATATTTGGTATTTCTTTGGAATGTTTAAGCATACCATTCAAAAGATTGAAGTTTTGTCCACAAAATGATATATATGAAACTGCCATACAAAGTAAAATAAGCTTGTGAAGTCTTAGTAAAATATGTATTCAAGGCAGTTTTTAAATCCAATATGGCGTGGTATGGTTGTGATTGCAATTTGGTTCTACAATCACGGCCACGTCCTTCCCAGCCTTCCCAGCGTTCATTTGAACAATATTTGCATATATGTAACGTTTATTGATATTACTCAAGATTGTAGTTGTAATCAGCACAATAAAACCATCTTATGTTGCCTATACTACAGAAAGCATGAGACTTCTTATTCCCAGGGTCATGTTTTGAACTGAAATGTATTTTTACCTTGTGTTTGGTGGTTTTATCCTTACTGCCATCACAACTGAAAATCCACAATGCTTATTTGATCATGGTTATCCACATTTCGTTCTTAATTCACTCCAAATTCCACTTGAAATACGTGAGTTTGTTTACAGCAAAGCCATGGTGGAATAATTTTTCAGCCTGGTACATCTGGCAGCCAGAATCCACGAGTTGAGCAGGCGACAGTTTAGTGAATTATTTGAAAAAAAAAATTGTAATTTTTACTAGCACTTTATATTTGTCTATATTACTATTTTGACTTTTTCTTTTAATTTTTAATAATTGTATGGCTAAAACAAATGTAACCTACAATGCGTGCTAGGAATGGCAAGTCATCGTTGCCAGTTTAGTAGAACTTGACACACATTCCGATGCCTTTACAAACTGTTTCCATGAATTCTAGATGTCATAGTAATGGAATAATGATAAAATTGCTCTAATATTTATGTAGTTATATATTACAAAAGATATGCTAAATTCACTTATTTCCATGGTTTTGTGTAAGCCTTATCCAAATTTTGGAGGGTAAACACAAACCAATTGGCAACAGTGATGAAAAAATAGAAAAACGTGAACAACACATCATAGCTAATGTTCTCGGGAAAACCGCTGAAATTTGTATCAGGAATCTGGTTACGTTTACAACAACAAATATTTTCAAATTAATTATCATGAATACATAATAAATTTATGCAATTCATAACCTTATTCTGTTGTTTAACTAATTAATTAACTGTTATCTAGCGCATTCTACCTTTACCCGAACAATCGCCAGGCTTCCCCGGTCGCAAGTGTAAACACCATCATCCTTCAAGATTGTTGTGAAGAAAGTGTTCCAGCATCTATGGGTACAAGTGGTGTGCGGTTTTAGCATAGGAAATGGGAAGTTTGTTTACACAAATGACTCTGCAAACTTCAAGATGGCATCAATCTTCTATGTGTTAGGTGTTTTAAGTAAAAATTTCAAAAGTGGCATGGAGTTATAGAACTGCGCATGGCTAGACTTTCGTTAACTTCTGTTTAATCGGAAATATGATATTGTTATGATACAATAAAGTTTGTTCATACTTACCTGGCAGATATATATATAGCTGTATTTTCTGAAGTCCGACAGAATTTTAAAAACTTCCGACACACGCAGTTGTCGGCCAGGTGGTTAGTACCCATTCCCGCCGCTGGGAGGCGGGTATCAGGAACCATTCCCATTTTCTATTCATAATTTTATTTCCACTGTCCCCTGAGGGGAGGTGGGTGGGTACTTGATTATATATATCTGCCAGGTAAGTATGAACAAACTTTATTGTATCATAACAATATCATTTTGTTCATGAAACTTACCTGTCAGATATATATATAGCTGAATCCCACCTTTGGAGGTGGGAAGGGACAGAATAGAAGGATTTTGGGAAACAAATGCATGCAGATGATTTACATCTTGGTTCCACCTGTTAGCATAGCTGGCTTCGTGGTTACTGCCACGTAAGTCTGCTTGTGCTACTAGAGTTGCCAGCGAGGTAGAGACCTATATAGCTGTGCACTCCAGATGATCTGTCAACAGGGGCGAGACCACGACGTGACTAGACCATATTGACCATACCATGAGGGCTAAGAAGTAAAATATATATATATATAAATATATATATCACCACCTGACCAACCTAGCCAAAGTTAAGGTGTGTTAACTAAGGCTTAAGAGTTAAGAAGTCGCCGTTGTCGGCGACTCAACAACTAAATTAAGAGCTCTTCCTAACCATTTTCTACAGGATAGGATGAGTGGTACTTCTTGCCCCCAAGATTGTGTCTGCAGACACGTATGGCCCTAGCGAGCAGCAGATCTCATATGCCATCTTCACATCTCGCAGGGAGTGTGAAGTGAACACAGAGTTGCTTCGCTAAAACATGGTACTCAGGATGTTGCTGAGTGCCATGCTCTGTTGAAATGCTTCCGAGGCCGCGCCCTCACCTCGTGGAGCATTCAGATAAAAAGATTTCAAATCTTTGTGCAAAACACAATGAAGGAGCATTTTTTAAAGAACTCCTTAACACTAAAGCAGGCTGTTCTTCGATATGGGCAAGTCTGGTCTTTTTCGGAACACTGCAGATTGCCCGAATGACTTCGACTTTCTTGAGTTTTATGTAGATAAAACTTGAGGGACCCGACAGGGCACAGGACTCTCTCTGGCTCCTGCCCACTAACTTGTGCCATCCTTGCTTCCAAGCTCCTGGCCCAAGGACAAAACGGGTTACCATTCTTAGGCCACAACGGAAGGGTTAGAGAGCACACCGCCTTGTGTTCTCTAAAGCCAAAACTTGTGACGATGGCTTAAAATCTCACTAACCCTCTTTGTCGTATCTAGGGTGGTTAGAAGAAGGCCTTCCTGATCACATGCAAGAAGTTAACAGGTAGGAGAGGTTCGAATGCTTTGACATCAAGAACTTCAGACTACGTCTAAGTTCCATATTGAAAGCTTCGATCTGGACATGCACAGTCAGTCCGTCTGTACTAAAGTCAGGTGACCGACCAGTTGACCAGTCAGACGAATCAAGGACAGCAAGGCTGTACCCTGAAGACCATAAGGCACTATTCTTCGCTGAAGGATGAGTGTCTGGACTGCCTGGGCGATTCAATCTAAGCAAACCTTGGTGGGTGTATCAACGCAACCCAACGTCGTCAGCGAATCAACTCCTGACTCGAGCTTCTGGTGCCAGGAGAAAGGAGCGAGGAGCAAAAAGGCGATTCAGTCCCGAAGGAAGAATGCCTGACAGTCCAACCTGGTCTCATGTTACACGATCATCGGGGGTGTATAAACGCAACCGACTTCGTCAACAAGAAACTCAGGGCTACTATATGTCGCCTGATCTCGCACGAGTGTCTGACTCCGAGAAAACAGGTGAGACAAAAAGTAGATGATGAGCGAGGTTCGAGATTCCACAGAACTCAAAGATCGTGAAGGGCTTTGTTGTTTGACAGACGCAAATCTCTGAGCCCAAAGGCCGTCAACAACATATTTGCGTATTCTTTAATAGTTGTGACTGCCAGCTTATCCCATTCTTCAGACGGAAATGGAAGACGGTAATCTTATTCCTGTCAACATCTCGATAGCCTGAACGTAGTCAGACTCAGAGCGGAGATGTATATAGGTAGTTATAGGTACCTTTCGAGTTAGAGTAGACCGACTCTCTCGGAAAAGGTCCTTGGAAAGTGAACTAGGAAGTATGTGACCTCTGTGAATCCAGGATCCTGAAGGCCAACATGGGGCGATCAGCGTCATTGTCGCTCCCTGTGACGTCATAAATCCTCTTATTACATTTCCTAAGCGATTGAAAAAAGGGGAAAAGAGACTAAATATCCATCCCCGTTCAATATCATAGGATGGCGTTTAATGGTACCGATCCTGGATCGAGAATAAGGGAGCAGAAAAGAAGAAGCCTCTTCGTCCTCAACATATCGAAGAGAAAATGAAAGGGCGTCCCTAAAGTCTCCACAACTCTCAACTTACTTCTAAAGAAAGATTCCACTCGGAAGTCAATAGTTGCTGCGTCGATCTAGACGATTCGTACGGACTTTTGCAATCCTGTAACGAACCTCTAGAGGATCGTTACATTCTACGCCTGTTGTTATAATAGGCTTTCTCGTAAACTCGAACAGGGACCGAGAGAAGATACTTCTTAAGATATGAGAGAGCTGTGGAATATCAGAGTTGATCTGGACCACTGGTTCCCAAAACTCGTTACGAGGACTGGAGGGACTACCGAATCGCTTTTACTTCTTTCAGATTAAGATCCAAGACATCTGAAACCCTATCCAGATGTCCGGCACCTTCTTTCTATCACCTCAGGTGATAAACGCACTGAGAGATGTTCAGAATCATTCCTAGATCTTGAATAATATTTCAGTTTCCCGGTAGGAAAAAACTGTGGTCTGAATTGCAGTCTATTCGGGGAAACAAACTTCTTCAGGAAGGAAATGGTCCCCAGCAAGCTCATCCATTCCCTCCCCGAGTATGCTTACTTCCCTAATAAGGCTGCGCTTTGCCTAAGCAGGAGAGCATATAAAAGTGCAATGTTGCGGTAGACTCGTAGTTCTATACCGTGCGGTAACGAGCACCGAAAGGATTAAGAGATAACTCTGTTGAACATAGTAAGGCAAAACGAATGCAACGTTTATTCCTTCACGTAAGAAATCCCCTCAATCTTAGGCTAAAGTCCGTGATTGTAGGGCAGAGATACAGTTAGTCAGTCAATCCCGCAGGAGAGACGTAACCGCCAGCACAGAGATACGGTTAGTCAGTCAATCCCGCAGGAGAGAGAGACGTAACCTACCGCGCATGACAGCGCCCGATCTGTTACTGGCTCGGTTGGACTGGAGGACAGACACAGCGTGACAGCAGCAGCCATCAGCTTACGAACGTCGTCTCTTAACTTTATGTCTGGGTTGCCAGCTACCCTATTCTACGAAGAAATAGGTCCGTTATTTTTTGAGCAGAAAGACTCTCAAGCTGGTATATTTAAGCGAAACAGAAAACGCTAAATATATAGATGCGTTTGTGTCGTCAGAACACTACCATACAACGGTAAAAGATAAATCGGAAACTCCTGGAAGGCTGCAGGGAGTAACGATTAAATGTCCTTAAATAGACAATAGACCTCTCGGTTGCCATCCGAAGAGGTAACTACAGCAAGCGTATATGACTTGAACCAACCAGAAGTAAAATAACGCAAGGCAAAATATGAAATTATATCACAATAAAGTTTGTTCATACTTACCTGGCAGACATATATATAGCTGAATTCGGAAATACAGCTACATACATATCTGACAGGCAAGTTTCATGAACAAAACTTAAGAGAATCGAAGCAGTCAGCTCAAGCTTCTTATGTTACTGGACATAAGCGTTCATTGACGTAGTCTACAAGTCTATTTCTTGTACGAGTCTGCGAATGACGAATGAGAGCTCTTCCGAATCTTGTCAATAAGAGCTTATTCGCTTACGCAATATCAAGTTAATGAGATGTTTTGTCAATGAGAACTAACCCATTTACGGGACAAAGAGATATTTTGTCAATGAGGGGATACCCACTTACTTGACAAAACGAAAGTATATTGTCAATGGGGGAAAGTCACTGAATTGACAAAACGTAATCCAGGGAGTCAAGCATTTAATTTTTTCGATTCCCGTCTCAAACGAGGAAGGGGCAAGAATCCTGTTAAGAGACTGGGCTTACGGCAGGTAGAACGATGATGTTCAATTCGGCAGCGTAGTCCCGACTAGAAACTAACAAAATCTATCATCTGAAAAACCCTTTCAGATGGGCTAAAAAGCTTGCAAAATTATCCTGGGAAGAGGAAGAAACTCTCCAACCAGCTTCCTCTCCCGTATCACAACTAATGCCTGCTAAAGCTTAAAATTTATTGGCAGTATGGCAAAGGAAGTCCTGTCTTGCGCTTTCCTGAAGAGCGTCCTTTTGATGAGTGCCTTTGCAAGAATCCCACTGAACGTTGCCGAGAGTCCTGACGTGCAGGACATCGAGCCTTACATAACCCGTAACTGCCTTATCGCAAAGTCTTGACTGCGGTAGTGGCAACTTAAATTTATTGGCAGAATGGCAAAGGTTGCGGTAGAGCAAACGAGATCTTCCCTTGAGCTTTCCTTAACTCCATCCACCTATGCGAAAAGCAATATTAATTGACAGAGACCTCTTGAATTCACGAAACCCGATGTCTTGCTGGGTTTCGAAGAAGAAGTTGTCTGTTCACTTTAAACTTCCTCCGAAGCACTGCCTACTTCACATTCTTTGCAGGTGAGGTAGAAGGTATCACCGGAGGTAGAGATAAACATTCTTTAGGCCCATATCTGAAACAAGAGCTTGAAGAGTTCAACAGAAACGTTCAGCCAGGCGACACACCTGGCGTGCGCTGGTGCACGCTCGGCGTCCACTGGAGCGCGCTCGGCGTCCACTGGCGCGCACTTGGCGTGCACGCGCGCGCCTGGAGTCCATCCGAGCGTCCCGGGCGTCCGCTCTCAAAAGCTTCCTGCTACTATGACTTCTCTTACGTATTTCTCGGTGGAAAGACGGACACGAGTTCAGGCGACGTTCGCCTTCTTACTTCTCACTGAAACGCATAACGAGAGAGAGAGAGAGGACGTGAAGCGTCCTCTTCTATAAAGCTTCTATTTAGAGGGCGCGAGTCCTTCCGAAAGCTCCAACCCCTGCATGGGGAGGACGCTTCGGAGGACGAGAAGCAATCTTTCAGGATTCGTGCACGCGCACGCACTTTGGCAGTCTGGGGATTTTCATCAGAAACTGCCGAAGGCACGCCAGATCGGTGGGGGTTCCTTGTAACCCTCCTTAGGCTTTCGACATGCTCCCTCCCCGGGTCCTGGGAGTCAAGCAGAGGTCCCGGCCTAGAGGCGAAACGAGGCCGATCTGACGCACCCTCCACTACACAAGGGGTATCACTGCACTTCTGCACTTCACTTTTACTCTCTAAAGCAAGCACTTTCGATTCTAAGATACGAATCGAAAGAGTATCAGAGAAAGGGCAATTCCTCTACAGACACTGCTTAGGGCCCGAAGGCAACACTGCAGGGTTAGGAGTAACAATTACAGAAGTAGCACTTCACAGCAATGAAGGAGAGCGAGCACCTCTCGTAGACATATTCATAGCCCGTAGGCCATACTACAGGGTTAGGCAAAATAAAGTCTACAGGAAGGTTAGCAGGTTCACTACCCTGACTTTTGTTACTGATTAATTGCGTACATACGAATCATACGTCTTCCTTACGGAATTAGACATGTTTACTGATTAATTGCGTACATACGAATCATACGTCTTCCTTACGGAATAGACAAAGTCTCACACTCCTTACATGACAAATCTCAACAAAGAAGCAAGACCCATACCCCTCGTACATACCAAGTGCGGATCTACCGAAGCTTTCGGTAGCCACACCCAATCTTTGCAGACAACCCCGTCTGAAACTAGCCTAACTAGATTCAGATATTTTATGCAAAAATGAATCAAATTCAAATCAATTTAAGATAGCGTATGCCTAGCCACAAATCCCACAAATCCAAGTAAATAAATCAAAAGACAATTAGGATACTTAGGGCAATGAAGTTTCCAAAATCCTAAGACGGAGGTACTGAAAACAGGTGTTTTCAGCACCAGCGACAGAAAAATTATGAATAGAAAATGGGAATGGTTCCTGACACCCGCCTCCCAGCGGCGGGAATGGGTACTAACCACCTGGCCGACAACTGCGTGTGTCGGAAGTTTTTAAAATTCTGTCGGACTTCAGAAAATACAGCTATATATATATCTGACAGGTAAGTTTCATGAACAAATTTGGCCTTAATTTCTAACTTGGGAAAAAACACTTACTTCGAGAGGAAAGTAGAAGTCTCGAGGTGTTGCTTCCATAGAGGTTGGCTTGTGAATGACATCTAATTCAGGTTACTGGAAGTGCTAAAGTTATTTTTGGGGAAAGTGATGGTGCAACTGTATAGGTGTTTGCCTGGCTGCACAGCAGTGCTTTACGTTACATAATAATAGAATAAAAATCATATGTACTATTATGAATGACCCCCCCCCCCAAGGTGTGGTGCCTTTGTGGTAGAATTTACATAACCTAGGGCAATATCACTATACTATGAGTGGCAATTTAAACGATGGCTTTTAAGTGGAGATGTCACGTGAGTTTGCCCAAGTCCACGTGTGCTTAGTCCACAAACACTTAAGTGTTGAAGTTACGGTAGTATGGGAAGTCCCTACCAAAGATTGCGTTGTGTATTGCTACTGTGAAATAAGTGTTCCTTGTGTCAATAGTAAATGTGGGTAATATAGAAAATGCCCCTCTAACCTAGCTACTGGTGGAAGGGCAAGCCAGCCCCAAGCCCGGATAAATAGCGAGGGTTGGAGTCAGGAAGGGCATCCGTCTGTAAAATCTCATGCCAGAACTTTTATGAAATGAGTTTTACAAGGAATGAGAATAGGGCTAGGTTGTCACCTGGAAGTGACCCACAGATAAATCGCTCTGACTCTGTGAACATGCAAGGGCTACCGCATCATGAGCAAGTGTGGCTAAAGAAGCGAGCGGCGCCTCAGTGGCGTAGGTGGTATGGTGTTTGCCTCTCACCTCGGTAGTCGCGGGTTCGATTCTCGGTCATTCCATTGAGGAGTGAGAGATGTGTATTTCTAGTGATAGAAGTTCACTCTCGATGTGGTTCGGAAGTCACGTAATGCCGTTGGTTGCTGAATACCACTGGTTCCATGCAACGTAAAAACACCATAAAAACAAATAAAGAAGCGAGCTCGAGAACTAAGAGTAGGAACATTAAATGTTGGTACAATGACAGGAAGAGGGCGGGCAATAGCTGACCTTATGAAAACAAGACGAGTAGATATTCTCTGTGTACAAGAGACAAGATGGAACGGTAACAAAGCGAGGGAACTTGGGGAGGGGTATAAGATGTTCTATAGCGGAGCAAATAAAGAAGGCAGGAATGGTGTTGGAATAATTCTGTCAAGTAAAATGAAGAAGGAAATCTTTGAAGTAAATAGAAGAAATGATAGGATTACAGTAGACTCCCCGTATTCGCAGATTTCTCTCGGGAACGTTTCCCCGATTATTCACGGAAAATTCGCACTTTCGCAGTATTTTTCTATGAGAAATATCCACAAATTCCTGTTTTTTTTGTTTTTTTTTATCAATTTCATCATAAAATGCACTTTTTGTGATAAAACTTAAAATAAACCAAGTATCAAAATTTTTAGTGGGTTTTTCTTGAGTTTTAAGTAACAAAATAGGCTGTTTTCAGCATTTTCATAGGGGTTCCAACAATTCACGGGGGGTCTGGTACGCATCCCCCGCGTATACTGGGGGACCACTGTATCTGGGTCAGGCTGATTGTTGAAAATTGCACTGTTAACATCTTTAGTGCATATGCACCCCAGATAGGATACTCAGATGAAGAGAAAGATCACTTCTGGTCGGACTAGAGGAGGAAATGGAAAAGGTACCAGCAGATGAAAGATGCCTAGTCGGTGGAGATCTGAATGGGCACATAGGCCAGAATAACCATGGGATCAGCTGTATACATGGTGGGTATGGCTATGATGAAAGAAATGCAGAGGGTGAGAGAATAGTTGATTTTGCTGTGTCCAAGGATATGGTACTAGTGAACATTTTTTTTTTCACCAAGCAGCAAGAACATCTAGTTATGTACAAGAGCGGCGGAAAGTCCAGCCAGATAGATTACATGATGTATAAGAGGAAAGATTCACGCGAGGTAAAAGATTGTAAGGTCATACCAGGAGACCATGTGTGTGTGCAACATCGTTTGGTACTGATGGACTTGGTTATGGAAATTGAACAAATAAGGAAGAAAAAATACAGGGGCCAAAAAGGATTAAATGGTTTAAGCTGAAAGAGATTGAGCTTTGTAGGCAGTTTTAAGAAAAAGTTTTAGAGGAACTAACTCATGAAATTGAAGATGTTGATGAAAGGTGGAACAGAACAATGGAAATAATACTGAAGGTTGCTAGAGAAATATTGGGTGAGAGTAGAGTGGCAAGATGTTCGAAGATAAGGAAATGTGTTGGTTCAGTAAAGAAGTGAAGGATGTAACAAAGCAAGAGAGAGAAGCAAAGAAAAGGTGGGAGGGGACCCAAATGGAAGAGGATTGGATGGCCTATAAGGAAGCAAATAAATTAGCAAAGAAAACTGTAGCAATTGCTAAGAATAGAGCATATGATCAGCTTAACAAAGAGCTAGATACCAAGGAAGGGCAAGGAAAGATCTTTAAACTAGCACACATGAGAAATAAGAGTACCAAGGATATAACACACATTAGACAGATTAAGGATAAGGGTGGAAATGTTCTGAGAAATGAGAAAGACATAATAAAGAGATGGAAAAGATATTTTGAGGCCTTATTGAATGAAGAAAATGAAAGATTTCTAAGAGGAGATGGACACACAAATTGTGGACTAGTCACAGAAATAACAAAAGCTGAGGTTAGAGTGGCACTGGGAAAGATGAAAAATAGTAAAGCAGTGGGACCGGATGGCATACCTGCAGAAGCCTGGAAGGCTCTTGATGAAGGAATTGGCATATTGTGGCAGTTAATGAAAAAGATTATGGAAAGTGAGACGATACCCGAAATATGGAGAGAAAGTATATTAATCCCAATATTCAGAGAGAAAGGGGACATTCAGTGTTGTGAAAATTACCAAGGAATAAAGCTCATGTCACATACACTGAGGTATTTGAAAGAATTATGGATGAAAAATTAAGGCAACAAGTTTCCATTGGTAGACAGCAACTAGGATTCATGAAGGGGCTCAGCACTGTGGATGGTATTTTCGCTCTGAGACAAATTATGGAAAAGTACAGAGAGAAGCAAAAGGTCTTGCATATGGCCTTTATAGACCTTGAGAAGGCATATGACAGAGTACCACATCAGGAAATGTCTCGGGGAGAGAGGAGTTGTGGAGAATTATGTCAGAATGTTCAAGGAGATGTATTGAAATGTAAAGACCAGCATCAGATCTACAGTTGGAAGAACAGAAAATTTCCAAGTTGGAGTCGGGCTACATTAGGGATCTGCTCTAAGCCCACTTCTGTTTAACATCGTCTTGGATGTGTTAACAGAGGATGTCAGGGAGGAGCCACCATGGTGTCTGCTCTATGCAGATGACATAGTCTTGGTAGCCGAGAACAGGGAAAAACTGGAGGGGAAGCTTGAAAGATGGAGATATGCCTTGGAGAGTCAAGCTTTAAGAGTAAGCAGGAAAACAACAGAATATATGAAAACCAAATTGATTGGCGACCAGCAAACAACAAATTAGGCGGAGGAGACATCAAAAGGATCCATAAATGCAAGTACGTACCTTGGCTCAGTGATTGACAATAAGGGGAACATGGAAGAGGGAATTAACAAGCGGATTAATTGTTGTTGGAACAACTGGAGGAAGGTGTCTGGTGTCATATGTGATAGCAAAGTCCCTATAAGGTGACATATGGTTTTGGAAGCAGCACCTCTAAAGAAAACAGAATGGAGAAAGTTGAACGTAACCGAGATGAGGATGCTTAGGTGGATGAGCGGAATAACCAAAAAGGACAGTGTTAGAAATGAACATATTAGGGGTACAGTAAAGGTCACCGAAGCATCAAAGAAAGTGCAAGAGGCAAGGTTAAGATGGTATGGCCACCTGATGAGAAGAGAAGAGCAACACACGGCAAGAGAAGTGATGGACGTGGAGGTGGATAGAACACGAAGGAGAGGAAGACCTAAGACCAGGTGGAGCGATTGCATTAGAGATGATATGAGGGAGAAGGGAGTATGGGAGGAAATGACACAGGACAGAGGTAGATGGCAGAGACTCATTAAAAACGGCGACCCCGAATAGGGATAAAGCTGGGAAGAAGAAGATAGAAAATGCCCCTCTGCGCAATATGAAAATCCTAAAGGAAACATTAGAGAAATTATGTTCTTTGGGATCATCTGACGGAAGAGCAAAAACAGAAATTAAGAGATGTTATTTTGAGGAATGTTGAGCTTTTCATTTCAAGTGAAAGATCTGGGATAAGTGAAGGTTGCTGAGACATATTGAAGTAATTGATTCAGAACAGTCTGTAGACCACTACTATGTATATCGTCAGCCTGAACTTGCTAAGAGTATTATTGCATCCATGATAGAGTATTGAAGAGTCCACTGCAGTCTATTTGTCACCAATTCTGCTGGTAACAAACCTGATGGTTCTAAATGTATGTGTATAGATTACAGAGGAGTAAATCAAAAGATTAAGATAAGACATTCATTATTTGCCAAGACTCAATGAGATGGTAGAAGACAGTGCAGGTAAAGGCCTGTCCAGACAAGCAGGCATGATCGGCTGTAAGTTGGTGATTATGGAAGTTTGAAGAGTTCAGCAGATTGGAATGTAAAGAATTTGGAGGAAAGCTGATAATTCTTACCACCCACGTGGGAATTTTGTGTCAGAAAGGGCCCATCACATTAAAGACACTGATAGTCATTCTTAGTGTATGTAAGCCAGTTTCATTTTTACCCACAAACAGTAGTGAGTTGCTAATACGTAGTATAAACCTATGTGGCAAACCATTACCCACCCACCTCAGAACCCAGTGCTGTACATTCAAGTGCACTTGGTTTATACATTTTTGTTTACTGTTGGTGCATTACAAACACTACAGCTGGTGGCAGCTTACCCAAAAGTGTATTTTAAGTAAATAAAATAAGGAGTAAGTTGTAGAAGAGAGTATTACAACACAAGAGTAGTCATAGTAAAATGAAAATCATATGTTTTGTGAACGACACCCCCACCCCCAATACAAAGTTACGTTGTTCATCAATTTCCATGAACGATCATTTCTGCTGTAAGTTCGATTGTGTGGATGCAGCCTTACGTGCATTTATCCAATGTGAGTTTTTTTATTGGTCTTTTGAAATCTATAATTTTGTAGTTTACTATTGATGTATAGAGAGTTAACCACACCTTACCTGAGATGGTGTCAACCAGGCTTTACTTGGCAAGTAGCTTCGCACCCATGACCCACATAGTTTGAGAACCCGAAATGCCTTTATCCCAGTAGTCTTTTTATGAGACTGTCTAAAACCGGGAATTATATATTATTTGAACTTCTTACGACCATGTGTTCTATAATCTTATTTTGTCAACTGTACCTGGTTGACAAGTAATATTGTCAAATACATATTCCTTTGAAATTTCTGATGATCCTACATTACCATTAAAGACTGTATGACAATGTTTGTTGCTGATGAAATTAGCATTTGCAATTATTTTGAATATTTAGTCTCAAATTTTAAATTAAGTAAAATCTTCAGTATACGTAACTTCGATATTCTTATTTTCCAGGTAATAAATGTCACAAATTCCAGGAAAATAATGGAAATGGCTGAAGCACTTCTATAATACATCAGTGGATCTTAGTTGCTTCCCGGCATGCCCAGTGAGCTTAGTAACTCCGTGCTGTTAGCCAGAGCACCCACCGATTTCGCCTTACATGGTTAGCACAACCAGTGACTTCATCTGATACAAATATTGTGGCCAGTGACTCATCTTCTAATATTAACGCAGTGAAGAATTCAAACTGTTACGCCTGGCACAGCTAGTGATTTGAACCACTTATGATTAGTCATCTGATGATATAAGTGCTACACTTTTTACATCCAGGTATCATAGCTACTAATCTTGGTATAATAAGTGACGTGAACATCTACACACCACATCCAGTGGACTTCAGCTTTTAATCTGATATTATTCACAGCAGTACATCAAGCATTGTTCATATGCATAATAAACCCTTGGTCTTAACAATAGGATAAGCTTGCACCAGCTGGAAACTGGTTAAAGATAATCAAAGACTGTAAAGCAAGGAATCTGTGGCATCTAACAACTCTTGCGTATACGAGGTGGAAGCTGGTCACCGACCAGGCGTAGAACCTCATGACACACTAGTCTTTCTTTGACCGCCTTGGAGAGTAGTCGCTTTTGCTCTCCTCCCAAGCCGGTTCCTTTGTTTGCCCATGATTCCTTTGAGTTCAGTGTGTGTTTGCGTGATAGTTGTGCATCATGGGGTCCACCAATTCTTCTAGGCCTCAGCAGCGTGTGTGCCCGGGTATTCAAGGATTTCTGTGCTCCAGGCCTTTGGCTGCTATCATTTTGGATCCCCATACAACTTGCAGTAGCTGCCGATCTAATTATTGTACTATTACTAATCCTTGCCTGGAATGTCGTGCCTGGCCTAAGTCGCAGTGGAGGGCGATTTTACAAGAATAGAGATGATCCTCGAGTTTCTTCTCCTTCTTGGGAGGGATTTTCAACTCCTCATTCAGACGTATCAGGTTCCCCCTCTCCGAGAAGCGTTCCCTCTTCTTCAGTTGTATATCAGTCTGCTTCCGCTTCCTTTTCTCCCATCGATTCATTGTTGGAAGTATCGGGAGTTGCACAGGATGTAATTATGTCTAGTTCAGCCCCCCTCCCTCGGGATCTAATGTCCTTCCTGAAAAGGAGGAGGCTTCTCAACCTGTTAATTGTATTTCAGATTCTATATCTAACAATATGGCGGCAGTTTGGACATCTCTAGGCTTACGGGGTCCCCCATCCTTGGATGGCCTTCTTTCTCATTTCATGGTGGCTCGTACCCCACCCCCGGCCCCATTGGCAGTCCCCCCACCTCCAGGCCTACATTACTTTGGGTCACATTTGCTGCCTCCTAGTGAGACGCCTGCATCAACGCTTGCTGGGTTGCCTCTTATCGCCCCTCCAGTAGGGGCATCGACCAACGCTGCCTTTCGAGATGTCGTGACATCACTCCCAACACCCTCTCAACCTCTGATGTCAGCTGCGATGGCATCTCGTCATCCTGCTGCTGTGGCGTCATCTCCTTCGCCTATGACGTCATCGCTCCCTCTCGCTGATCCATCCGAGACATTCTTACAGACTCTGTTCGAGAGACTGGAGAGGTTGTCTGAGAGGCTTTCTGCTGACAAGAAGAACCGTAGAAGGAATGATTCATCCCCTCCTCCTCCAAGCAAGAGATGTCGTAGACGGAGGAAGCCCACCCCTTCTCCTGCTGCTACTTCTTCTCCCTCTCCTCGCCATCGAGTCAAACGTTGGAGGAGGATTAAGGACATTGTGACTTCGTCATCTGAGAGTGGGAGGAGTGCTTCACCGACTTCTCTATGCGGCAGTATCTCACCCCCTCGCCTACATGTTCATGACAATGGGAGGGTTGAGAGTGAGAGGAGTGCTTCACCGGTTTCCCTACAGGGCCGTGTCTCTCCCCCATGCGTACGTGTTTGTAACAATGGAAGGGTTGAGAGTGAGAGTGAGAGGAGTGCTTCGCCGTTTTCTATTCACAGCCGTGTTTCTCCCTCAAGTGATTATGTTTATCAGCAGAGTGTTGCGGATGTGAAGAGTGCTTCCCCAACTAAGGTTCATGGCCTTGTTTCTCCTTTACACGTACGTGTTGGAGAGCTTGGAAGTGTTGCAGATGAGAAGAGTGCTTCGCCGTTTTCCATACATGGCTGTCTCTCACCCTCTTACGGGCGCCGTCATGTTCATCCATCTTCTGCTCCTGTTCCATTCCGTCTTAAGGATGATAAGGTGCCAATTAAGAAGTCACAGGTGCCTGCTATAACAGCGTCTTCTGCTGCTGCCAAGAATTCTTCTCATGTCAGTGTTGTGGTTGATGCTCGAGATAGTGAGAAATCTCTGGTCCACAGACGTGCTTCTTATTCTACTAAAGACTGGGCCTGTAGAAGTCAGTCTCTGTCAGGAGGTTCGCTTTGCCGTCGTTCCATGTCCCAAGAGTCCTGTTGTTTTGTCTTCTCACGGACGTGTACATGACTCTACGCATCGCTGCGTTTGTGATTCGTCATGCAAACGTGTATGTGGTTTGTCGCACAGCTGCGTTTGGGATTCGTCATGCTAGCGTGTACGTGGTTCGTCACAAGAGCGGATGCACGCTTTGGGTAGAGACCATGTACGAGTGTCTTCATGGGATGGTGTTCCAGAACCCTCGGTTTTGGGTTCTTTAGTGGTTAGGGGCTCCAACCCAACCAGTGGGGGCCATGATGTCGGGATTCCTGGGGAGGTATCTCCAGTGCTGTTACGGAAAATGGAAGATCCTTCTAGGCCTACTACATCGCGTCATCAATCTCCTTTGCCGGAGCCAGAGGAGGGAGAGAGCCAAGAGTTTCTGTCTTTTTTCTCTGAGGCTGTTGGTCTCATTCATGAGCTCAACAATCTTGGCTGCTGGACACAGGCTCAGTCTTCTATGACCCCCACGAGTATAGAGGCCATATTTGGTTCCAGACAGAATACCAGGCCTTCGTTTGAGCTTCCCTTATCGGGACATGCTCAATCTCTCTTGCATCATTTTAATGCCTTGGTTTCTGACCGTGATGGTTCTTTACGATCCAATAGATCATCAAGGTTCCTCCCTTCTCCTCTCCCATGGCTTAGGAAGTATTACTCCACCAATGTGGTTCAACTGATGTCCCGTCACCTTAATCCAGACGTGATCCATCTTAAACCTGGTTTGACCATGGATCAAGTTGAGTCTGAATGTCTGTCCTTTTCTGCAAAAGAGGCTTTGGCTATGGAGAATACTGCTGCTATCATCTTCCAGACTGCTTCCTGGCTGGACTGGTGGTCCACTGCAGTAGCCAAGTTAGCTTTGGGTCAAGTTGAAGGAGGTCTAGCAAGCTCTTCCTCTTTTGCCAGTCTGATGCGATCTGGAGCTAAGGCCATTTCATATCAGTGCCACCTTAGTGCAACCTTGTGGGCCAACTTTCTCTTGGCCAGGAGGGACGCGGCCTTATCGAGGGTGGCGGGATTGGTGGATTCAGAGTCCTTGTCAGCTCTCCGAAATGGGGACCTCCTGGAGTCGCAACATCTTTTCCCTAGAACTCCATTGGAAGATGCGATCAACCGACAGTGACCGGATACTTAGGATAGTTTAGTGCATCAAGCAGTGTCTAAGTCGGAGGTTCGTTTGTGGCCTCCTCCCCCTCAGTGGCAGACGAGATGGTTGTCTCCTGTCAAGACGTCCAAGCGTTCAACTTCTGTGAGGGCCCCTCAGTCCTCTTCACAGCCGAAATCATTGTCATATTTTGACTGTTGTGCTTACTACATGAAGTAATTTCAGTACTAGATAGTTTAAGGGAATTCACATTCTGATCTCTAACATCTGGTGAATGGAATTATTACTCACCTGCTCCATCCTGCCCATCAGATGATCTTATCTACAACTACTTACACCTCCTACTGTTCTAAGTGTTTCAGCAAAGCTAGTAACATCTATCTGCAGTTAGGTTTCTTTCTCTCAGCTAATCAAGGAATGTCATCTGCTGCTATTAGCACATCAAAAGATTAATGTCGCCCATTGATTTCCACCACCTTTCCACTATACTTCTCAGCCGATGTTGAGTCAGATTTCAACTGGCATACTTATCATGGTAAGTATATTCCAAATGCTGCTTTTACATTTGCAGTGATTTTAGATGTTTAGAGTTCAACAGTTATTTTGTGCCTACTAAAGGATCTAATGGATTTGAAATTTTTGTTGTTTTGCACAACTTTTAGCTTTGCCAACTACTACACATTGTAGGTTCAACAGTTGATTGATTTCAGTGACCAGTTTTAGCAAGATCAATTTCTGTTTATACAGTAAATCTAGCTAATGTTCCTTGAACATCCGGTGATTCTAGCAAGTAGACTTTGTATACAGCAATTCGAACTGGCAATTTTAGTTCATCAGTATTCTGAAAGGGTATTATTTGCATATTCAGTATTCAAACATTGCTCCTTTTCCATAAAGTGATTAAACCTAATATTTTATATATAGTTATTCCAGTTGAAATTCTGTCCATATCCACTGATTCGGTGTGATTATCTTGGCACTCTTCAATATGCAGTGCCAAAAATGATAGTTTCTCTATGTCCAGTGTGTCAATATTGCAATCTTTGCACATTCAGTGATTCAAGTTAATGTCTCGTGTGAACAAGGATTCAGTGAATAAGCTGATGTTTCTCAAACATCCCGTTTGACATCTAAGCCGATAAGTTTTGCATGGTCATTAATTGTAGCTGACAGCTTTTGTATGGTTATTAGTGCAAGCTGACCACTTTCTTGTAATCATTGATTTAAGCTGACAGCTTTTGTATAGTCAGGGAGTAAGCTTAAACTGCACATCAAGTCATTCAAGCTGTTACTATCTGCGCATCCATTGATTGAAGTTTACACTTATATTATGCCCAATGATAGACGTTTTTGATGCAAAGAAACTTGAGGTGAAACTTATATCACATCCAGCAACAAAACAATAACTTTCAACTCCAACTTCACATTTCCAGAAATTTAAACTGGTAGATGCTTCTTGCACTTATAAAAGCTGATGAAAGTATGCAATTCCCGTGATTCAGACTGATCTTTGCATGACCAGTGACTCCAGCAGATATTCAAACACCTAATGTTGCAAGCTGATAAAGGCTGATACTCTCCAAATATCAAATGATTCGTTACTGTTACGACCTTATTTACGGCCGTAATTTCAAGGGTTCTTGTCTCTACTCAGAATTTGCGGTCAGTAAAAATGTAACACAGCAACTTAGGAACAAAAGAACAAACACCTCACCAAAAGTTACAATATTTATTTACACAAGAAAAAGGTAATGGTTGGCAAAAATAATAATCAAAATGAATATATATATCAAGGGAAAAACCAACCTTAAGATCTTTAAAAGATCACCTATAACTAAACTAAACCCTAAACCAAGAAATAGGATATTTTAAATATGTCTTCAGGTAGGTACCTTCCAAATAACTGGCCAGACAAAACTAACCTAAGAAAATAAGTTAGGCAGAAGGAAGCAAGAGAAAATAAGAGGGAAACTTAATAATACTCCTACCTAACACACAGACTAAATTATACTCAAAACTTAACTTAGTGAATAGAATATATTAAGAATAATTATAATAAGTAGATAAACAATAAATTATGAAAATAACCTTACAAATTGATTCAACCACAAGAGGCTTAGTAGATTGTCTCTTCAGGCCATACAAGGTCCAGAAAACCGTACTGCAAACAGGGGCGTACAAATCTACAGGTACTCAGCGATTCACGATCGTCTTAAATAGCTATAAAACATCTCATACCTGTAGAAAGCCGCCCTACTTGTCTCCACGAGTTCCAAGAACTCACTGACGCTGATGCAGAGGTCAACCGGGTCAAGGTGCAATGCCTGCAGGCAACCCAAAATACCACGGGAACACCGAGGGTGGTAGCCTCCGAGAATCCGGGACGTCAACGGATCTCGCACGCCACAAACCGCACCGTTCACAGTAGATACGGGCCAACTCGTTCAGAATCCTTCCGACGAACGAGGGAAGGGGCGTGGCTGATGAATGCCGCGGGTGACAAACACCAGCGACCACACACAAGGCAGCGAAGGATTATAGAAGCCGTGATCCAAATCTCCGTACAAAACTGCAGAAGTGACCAAAGATTAAGTGGCAAAGCGTCAGGCGGTGAGGAGGAACTCGAACTAACCCTGTCACGAATCACCTTCCTTACGATCAAGCCTTCCACTCGAGTCAACACAGCTCATAGGAGAGAAAAACAACGATCGTTAATAAGGCACTTCAGTGGTTCACTAATACCGGGGGAGAAGGCGGTAAACAGAGTTCATCAAACTAAGAAAAGCTCAAATATACGGAAAACGACGCTAGCTTATTAATAAACTTAAAACTAAAATAAAAAAATCAAAAGGTTGGAAAAGTATTAACAACTTATAATTAAATTATAATGAATTTACTTTAATCTAATAGTTACCATTGCTAATATGAGCAAAGTTAGTAATTTCATTTGCTGTTTACAGCACCGCCAGCTTTCTTTGCTAACACAGAGAGCCAAGTTGTTTTGTGTATGTTGCCAATCTAGTGAATCAAAATGAGTCTCCATAGGTCAATTGCTCTGATTAGTGATGTCAGTGGCTGTTTACAGCATGGCCAGCGTTCTTTGCTAACAAAGAGCCAACTTCGTGTACGTTGCCAATCCAGTGATTCAAGGTGATAGTTTGCACTGGTCTACTGTTTTGAACTTCTAATCAGGGATATGTTATATGATCGTTTATGAATTTTCTTAGTAACTTTTATTTCATAAATATCAAAGATTCTTTATCCTATATTTAACTACGTACTGATCTAGATTCACCAATATTCAGCTTCACCACATCTCGTATTCAGTCAGTAAGTCTTATCATTAAAGATATTTATTGATCAAAATGTGAATATTTCAAAGGAATTTTTGTGGCATAAAAGTTTTATTCACAGAAATAGCAATAGTATCAAATTTAATGTTTTGTTAATGTGTAATAAATATATTTACTATGAAGAACTTTATTATATATTACTTGTAGCGATCTGCCTGTGTTCATCAACTAATTATTTAGATTGTTTTTCACAATGCTATGGTGTTGATATAAATTCACCCATGTGTCTTTTTTTCTGTAAAGGATGAGTTTTTTCTCTTAAATGTGTTTTCTTTTAGGATGAAAGCTTTTATTTCAAGGATGAAAATTTTTTTCCTTTCTAGGATGTTTGAAGGGAAAGTTTTTTCCTTTCTAGGATGTTTGAAAGGATGAAAGGTTTCCCCCTTTTAAGGGTTGAAGTTATTTTCCTTCAAGGATGAAGTATTTTTTTACAAGGATAAGGATGAAAGTTGTCTTTCAAAGATGAAAGTTGTTTTCTTTCAAAAGATGAAAATTTTATTCTTTTAAAGATTGAAGTTTTTTTGCTTTCAAGGATGAAAGTTTTTTTTCAAGGATAAAAGTTTTTGTTCTTCGAAGGATAATAATTTTTCCTCACAGGCAGGTAATAGCACAGTTTTCATTTTATCTGATCATTTAGTAAGTTTTAAAACTACAGAGGTCTTTCAAGTAACTTTTTAAATTATATTCGGGAAATAATGTGATAAGTAACGTAGAAATTATGTTGCTTTGATAGGTAGTACGTTTATTGTGATTGGTAACATTTAAAAAGTATGATGCTTTTAGTTTCAAATAGTTCATTTAAAGTAAATAGTGACTTTGATCACTATCTTAAAGCATTGATGTCGTCCTTAATTTTTGGAGAATAATCTTTCAGAGGCTTAAGTGATAGTATCTAGTGATTCTCGTGTTCCATAAACTATTCACTCATTCCCTAGAGGTATTTTTTAAAGACATTAAATAATACATAAATGTATAGTAGTTAAATTTTGTATGGAGATAGTGTTTTATAGTCTTGAACTATGTACTTGTCTGACTGCCTTTGCTTTTTGCTTTTTAAGCGTTTTATATAGATAGAAAAATTGTATTAATTTAATGTTAATGGAGTTGGTGTGTTTATCTCATTATTTTACAATTGGCTTAAATGCAGTCAATGAATTTTGCATAGTATTTTGAGAGTTCAAGTTGGTCAAGATATATAACCCAGGTAAATTGCAAAATTTTCTTTGCTGCAATTTTAGTTTGTGAACTTGACCATTTTGATGTAGTGTAAAGATTGTAAGTAACTTATTATTTATGCTAACATGTACACTGAAATTTATTTTGTCATTTATATTGCAAAGTTTTTTACTTAAATGTAAAATCTTTATTGCATATATATATTTATCGCTATTAAGAGAACTTCTGTACCACCATCTTTTGAAATTTGTATACAAATTTCATTAAGCTTGCTTTGGATTTTTTTTTATTTGCTTTTTAATATAGTTTAATAACACTGTCCCTGACAGAAGGCCAGATAAGTTCAGATGACTGTTAATATTATGCATTAAGTCATGTTTGATAATAAAAATTGTAATTAGCTACTTTTCAATATTAAAATAATTTTCTCAGCAGCCATTAAGATAAAATGCCCATTTAACAATTAACTAATTCCATTGTCTATATTTGTCACTAACCTATTTTGCTGTTGATAAATAATGTTTATCAGTAACATTTTACTAACTTCCTTTGTCCCCTTCTGCTGGGCTTAGGTGTTTACAGTCAACTAAGTAACACCTGTTTTATCGCACTCTCATGTCTTGATTTGCCTACAGAAATAATTTTTTTAGCTTTGTAATTTTTTTTACCAACCTGTTATTCTGTAATTACTTAACATTTTAATTTCAGTTGTTTATGAATTAATGTTAGGCTTCCTTTTTAATTCATTGTATCTTTTAAGTTAATTCTTACTTCATTTAGAATTAATGGTTAATTGAAACTTTAATTTGCATATACAGTAATAATAAGTCATTTTAAGTACGGAAGTTCTTGCATGCATTTTTAAAAAATTTGTATCCATTTATATATAGTATTTGGATCTGTTTAGTAGACAGTACAAAACTGGAAAGGATTCTTAAAAATACATTGCAGATGGGCTGAGACTGCTCCTCTGAGCCAGCGTCTGCAATGCCTCCTGGGCAGGAGTGTTCTCAGTAGGAGGTTAACTGAGCCAGTGCCATTAGCCATTCAGAGCAAGACAAAGGTCTGAGAAACGTCCAATTTTTGGTGGAGAATTGAATTGGATAACAAATTAATCACGAAATGGATCAGACTTGTATTAAATCACACATATCTTGGCGCTTTTCCAGTGTCGAGTAATGGAGGATTAACCCAGTTTTCTATGACGTAAGTCGTTCAGGGGTCCCTAAGGTTAAATTTATTATTTTAACCCATAGCTAAGTGAAGTGGGATTGCAGAAGAGTAGCAAGAATAGATTGTGTGTAATCATTTGGTGAAGCTTTGATTGCCAGTATCTAAACAGGTTTTTATTTGGTGCTTTAAGTGGTATGGTGTACCATGAGATTTGGCAATAGCCTATTCTTCATACTTTATGGTACATATATGTCAATGTTTTGCCCAATTGTCTTTTTCTGTGGTAACTATGCAATTGATTTTCATGTATTAGAAAACTGAATAGTTATTTTTGTTGTGCTTTTACAATAGTAATTTGTCAATACCTTTACCTAACCTAGTTACCATTTCATTGATTTTCTTGTCTGGAAAACCAGTGTGTACAATTGTATGGTTAGCTATTGCAATGAATAGAGGTAAAAAAAAAAATGTCCCCCTAATAGTCGCAGGAAAAAATTAACTCTACCCAATCCAATCTAAAAATTACTTAAGCCAACCTAACATAACCTAATCTGATCTGATTTGATTACTGCCCCCTACATTAATGAATTTTTCCCCAGTGACATTTTTTATAGTCAAATTTGGTATATTTTGCAGTAGCTGGGGAAAGTTGATTAATTGCTTTAGAATTTTCTATTTGCGATTAGATTTATGATAAATGAAAGTCATTTTTGCCTTGGTAACTATGCACCCCCAAAACTGTCTTCAGAAAACACGCTCAAAGTTCTCTATCACCAACTGAAAATCAAACGAAAAACTTATCAGAAAACTCGCTTTATTGCAGTAGCTGGGGAAAGTTGATTAATTGCTTTAGAATTTTCTATTTGAGATTAGATCTACGATAAATGAAATGGAGTCATTTTGCCATGGTAACTACGTACCCCCAAAACTGTCATCAGAAAACTCGTTCGAAGTTCTCCATCACCAACTGAAAATTAATGAAAAATTGTCATCAGAAAACTCGCTTGAAGTTCTCCATCATGAACTGAAGATTAAATGAAAAACTGTCATTCTGATAAGTTCCATCACCAACTGAAGATTAAATGAAATTGGTGAGTTTGTACCTCCTAAACTGTATATCAGAAAACTCACTCTAAGTTTCCCATCACTAACTGAAGATGAAATTAAGTGGGGTTCGTACCACCAAAACTGTCATCAGAAAACTCACTTGAAGTTCTCCATCACCATCTGAAGATTAAATGAAATGGGGAGTTTGTACCCCCAAAAGTTTTATCAGAAAACTCACTTGAAGTTCTCCATCACCAACTGAAGATTAAATGAATTAGGGGAGTTCGTAGCCTCAAATATGTCATCAGAAGACTCACTCGAAGTTCTCATTTCACCAACTGGAGAATAAATGAAGTGGGAGTCTCTTTTTGCCTTGGCAACTACATACTCACAAAACCTGTTATCAGAAAACTCACTTCTTAAGTTCGCCATTGCTTACCGAAGATCTCAAGACCTTTTAGCTCTGAATATCGAATGGTAATGGTACTGGCTCAGTTAATCTCCAGTAGGAAAAATTTATTTCTGTAAAAGCAGCGCAAGTTATTTTGTATGGAGTGTATAAAACTTAATTATTTTGTATGGAGTGTATAACTTAATTAAAGTGGAATGAATAAAAGCTAATACAAGTGCATTCATTGTTTATTTTTCCTTGTATTTTTTTTCAATGATTTTTGTAAAATGCTGTATACCAAACTGTGCCAAGACCTAGATAAATGCATTGCCTATGTGGGGGTTTCTTTAAGCCCACATTGTGCAGGAAGGTAAATGAATTGAGGAGAGCGCCTGGCTCAAGGAAACACCATGTTTGTGTTGTGAACTCTAATTTTATTAAAACAACTTAACTCTTAAGTAAACATAATAACAGGTACATTGTGCAAAATTAGTTGCTAAATTCATACTCATAAATGTGTTGACTAGTAAATACCAAATACTAAATTACTTGTACTTCAATATATACTTCAAGTAAGAAAACAGGAGGAAACACTTAAACAAAAAACAGAAAAAACATTGGAACCTGAGTGTATGAAAGAAAATGGCAGTGCTATTTCAGGTATACTAAAGAAAACTTCTCTCAAGTAAATATGCAGAAAACCACCTTTCTAAATTCAACATTCTCCCGGCAATAGGGGACGAAGCCACCTATTAAAGAGCACAACTTGGACCTTATCTAAATTATATCTGACAGAAAAATCCCCAATGAAAATTAGTAGTGTAGTTTCACAAACTAACAATCACATTAAGTTTTACCTGACATGCACAACTGCATGATTTACAGTGACTATAAATCTAACTTAGTAGGGGGCTTAATTACTCTACCAGACTTAGACCTAGGAAGTACATCATCATCACTCACAGTATGCATGGGCATTTGAGGATTAATACATACATCTCTATCAAGATCATCACAGGATGCATCAGCAGTAATCAAATCTTCGGATCTACCTACTTCTAGATCATACAATCTTTGAATGGGTCTAGTCACCTCTCCCCTTTTAGTTTTGATCCTTGCACTTCTTACAAGTCTATCTTTACCTTTAAACACATCTACAATAACCCCAAGAGGCCACTTAAATCTAGGAATGTTATCCTCCTTTATCAACACAAGGTCACCCTTAGACAAATCACATTTCTTATTGAATCCTTTTACAACTTGAGGCAAATTAGTTATATAATTGTTACTCCAAAGTTTCCAAAAATGTTCTAGCTTCTGGTTTCTTACAACTTCTCTTTCATTCAAGTCCCTGGAAGTCACCTTACATGGCTCTACATTTATTAAGGATTTACAGTGTGAGGCTCGTCCTAGGATAAAATGTGAGGGAGTGAGATAGTGAATGGAATCAGGTTCATCACTCACATAAGTCAACGGTCTAGAATTAATACATGATTCTATTTCTACTAATATAGTTTCTAATTCACTCTTACTTACATAGTTCAGATTTAGTGTCTTTCTCAAAGCAAGCTTAACTACCTAATGAGCCTCTCCCACCAGCCGCCCCACCCCACCAGGGAGCACGAGGGGCTATAAAGTTCCATTTGGGAGCCAAGTGGCTATATATCCTTTGTACCTCATATTTAGCAGCTACAAAAGTCTTTGCATTATCTGAATATATGACACTAGGTAAACCTCTCCTGGCAACAAATCTTCTTATAGCCAATAAGCAGTCAGACAAGGATAAAGATTCTGTAAGCTCTAGGTGTACGGCTCGTACAACACCACAAGTGAACAACAATACATAAAATTTCTTATGAGGACAATCGGCACAAAAAAAAGGGCCTGCATAATCTAAGCCTGTTACATCAAAGGGTGGAGAAGACCTTACTCTTTCTTTGGGTAATGGAGCCACAGGTTGACTGCAAGGTTTTGAATCATGCCAACGGCAACTTAAACATTCCTTCATTACTGTCTTAGCTAATCTCCTCATTCCTATAATCCAAAAGCTATTCCGTAGGGATGAAATTACAGTATCCACACCTGCATGCTTCAAAAACTCATGCTGAAATCTGATCAACAACTTAGCAAATTGACCCTTGGGAATTATGACAGGATGTTTGGTGTCATAGTCTAAGTTAGAAAACTCAAGACGACCCTAATTCTTAATAATCTTTTATCATCTAGAAAGGGTCAAGATTTCTTAATTTAGACCACTGAGGAATAGCCTTGTTACCTAAAAGTGCCTTTATTTCTACAGAAAACACTTCTCTTTGGATGCAGTAAATCAACTTCAATTTAGCAAAATCAATCTCTTCAGTAATGAGAGGGCCATCCACTTTGTTTTGACTAATTCTACAATTTCTGATAAATCTTAAGACATAAGCTGTAACTCTTAACACCTTGCTTAATTTACTGAATCGATCTAAATCTATCAAAGGGTTTTCTGGCACTCCTTGTACATTGAGACAGGCAACAGTACTTTCTGTGCTTATTTCTTCTTTATCTTTAACAACTGTGTTACCTTCCCTTACCTGGTATAGGGTGTCTTTTAACATACTAGGCCCATAGAACCACATAGTACTATCCACAAGATTGTCCGCCTAAAGACCCCGTGTTATCAGGTCAGCTGGATTGTCCTTACTTCCACAATGTTGCCAGCAACTTGGAGGTGTTAACTCTCTGATTTCCTTTACCCGATTAGCTACAAATATGTCCTTCTTACTAGCATCTCCTTGAATCCATGACAAAGCAATGGTAGAATCTGTCCAACACCTAACTCTAACACTGTTATCTAGGTTAAGGGCGTTCTTCACAAAGTTGACTAATCTTGAACACAAAAGAGATCCCATGAGTTCTAACCTCGGCAATGTAATTGTCTTTATGGGTGCAACTCTTGACTTAGAGGATACTAATGACACCTTATATGAGCTGTTCTCCACAGGTACTCGCAGGTACACACAAGCCCCATAGCCCTTTTCAGAAGCATCGCCAAACCCATGTAGCTCCATATGACTAAGCTTCTCCTAGGCCTTTTGTGGAAAATAACATTTATCTATCTGAAAATTCTTAAAATGCTGACTACTAAGAAGCCATTTCTGAAACTTAAGCTTCAACTCTGATGGCATTTCTTGATCCCAAGTCAGACCCAGTTTCCAGAGTTCCTGATAAAGTATCTTGCCGTACATAACATATGGACTAATTAATCCTAAAGGGTAAAAAATCTTAGCTATCACACTAAGGATGCTTCGCTTAGTAGAGACTACTTCTACAACAGAATCTGAGGTTATGCCATCAAAGGAGAAACTGTCCTGTGAGTTACACCACTTAAGGCCTAATACAGTATTACATCCATCAGAATTTATAAAGGGTACCTTGTCATATAACTGAGAAGTAATCAGCAAACTATTTGACACAAGCTTTGTAAGGTCCATACTAGCATCAGCAAAAATGCTACAGGCTTCACAAAATTTATCAGCTGCTTCTACAGCAAAATCCGCACCACTCAACCAATTGTCTGTATACATGTTAGCCTTCAAATCTTGCACTACACTAGTGGGGGGATACTTATCCAAATGATGTTTGATAGTGGCATTTAACAGAAATGGGCTCGCTGTGTTACCAAAGGGTACACGTGTGAATCTCATGTGCCGTATTGTACCATCGTCTCTTGGCCACAAAAATCTATGAACATCTCTGTCTTTCTCTTGTACACTAATTTGCAGAAATGCCTTTCTTATATCAGCTGTAACAGCAATGGGCCAACGACGAAAGCGAATGAGCACCTCAACCAAGTCAGGGTTGAGTGATGGGCCTGAGGACAAACAGTCATTCAACGATACACCATTGTAACAAGAGGCAGAGGCATCAAACACAGGCCTTATCTTAGTACTTGAACTGCTTAACTTCACTACTGGACGATGAGGCATATAGTACACAGGATTCACACCTGAAATTTCCTGCCTTGGTACCTCTTCTATCATGTGATCAGACTCATAACTATCAAACACTTTTTGATACTCTTTCTTAAGCTCCTTATTTTGTTCTAACTTAACCATTAGCTTACTTAACCTTTTATGGGCTATGACTTCATTATTCAAAAGTTTTTCTTTAGCAGAATCATCCTTCCATGGCAGTGCAACCTCATAGCGACCATTCACAAACTTCACGGTACTCTCAAATTCTTTGAAAACTTTAGTCTCACTATAACTTTCAACAAGTTCCCTAGGCTTAACCCCTACAGTTTCCAGATCCCAAAACTTACACAAATCTGAATCTGAAACAGAGGAGATACACAATAATTGTGGTACAGAATACGTACAAGTGCGAGTGGTTTCATACAGCCTGCCACTCAAGACATAACCAAAGACAGACTTCATGGCTACAACATGGTTAATTTGGAAGGCATCTACGGGAGAAATCAGTGCCCAGTAGAAATCTAGACCAATCAATATATCAATCTCAATGAGAGAATCATGGTGGTAATCATCAGCTAATGCAACATGAGAAAAAGAGTTAAGCACTGAATATGGTACAACAGGCCTAACCAAGGGCTGACATATTCTGGGAATCTCCGCAGCAATGATAGGCACCAATTTCTTGTCGGAGTCCCACAACTTTAACTCATAAACATTTCTGTGTTCATTTTTTCCACTACTATGACCCCCAAACTAGATTATGGCATAGGTGCACTAGTGATCCACTGTGGTCTACACTTCTTCACAAATTTGCTACTAACATATGATCTGTCTGCACCATTATCAAACATTACCTGAGCAGTGACAACAGTACCGTCACTACCACTCACTTGAACTTTGGCTGTCTGTAAAATGGTACAGTTACCACCTTGCCCTGTCAGAAGTGCCACATCCCCAGGCTTGTCACTGCCAACAGCACCTACCTTTGCTTCACTTTCTTCCTTCTTTAGGTTAATTTCCAGCCTAACACCACACATTAAGGTAGAGTGGGCACCGTTACACTTTGTACACCTTGTACGAGCTTTACACTCTCTTGACATGTGTCCACTCTTCAAACACTTGAAACATAGGCCTAAACTTCTAATTTTTCACCTCGCTCTTTTCCACTCAATTCTAGAACACCAAAACAGTTTTCTGATTTGTGTTTCTTGCCACAGAAACTGCACAATGTTTTCTTGCTTGGACGAAGCATGAAGGGCTGCGGCTGAGTACACTTGTCTTTAGAACTCTTACTTTCAATTTTCTTTTCCTCACTACTACTCTTTCCCTTAAAGGCTTCAGACCTTTCTAATCTTGAAATTTCCTTGTCTAAGAATGTCAATAACCAATCTAAATCACTTTCATGTCCATCACCATCCCTGGCCCACTCTAGCCGCAGTTCACTGGGCAAACGAGAGAGGATGATAGGTGTAAGAAACACTTCACACTGTTTACCAGTGACGCCTAGCGCCTCCAAACTGCGGATATGTATTAGAATGTCATCTCGTAATTTCCACAGCTGTGCTACGCCCTTTGGTCCGCTGACATTAATGTTGACCTGACCATTTAACAATGCCTGGACATGAGCAAAAATAATCCTTTCCGGCTTGTAGTAGCGTTCCTTCAGTAAATTGCAAGCAACCGGGTAATTAGCACTGGTATGGGCTAGTCCCTTTACTACATTCTTAGCATCTCCCTCCAGCAAAGACAGCAAATAGGTGAACTTACTGATCACTGGAAGGTCTGTTGCATCGATGTGGGAAGTATATTGATCCCAGAAGGACTGCCACTGGGTCACTTCACCACTAAACTTTGGCAGTTCCAGCTTGGGTAACTTGACGTTGGTGACATCTGATTCTTGAGATGAAGACTGACCACTTAACAGAACCAGGACCCACTGCTGCTGCTGCTAACTTCCTTATCTGGTCTTCAGCTTGTATCCTAGGCTGCACACTTTTTGTTCTAAACTCATGGGCTTCATCCAAAAGTTGTTCTAGTTCTTCTTCAGCTACATCAATTTCTATTGCTTCTTGGACTTCATCCAACTTAGCTAGTCTTTGGTCGTATTCCTTGATGGCATACTCAAATTGACTAATGGTTGTGGTGGAGGACTCCAGAAGGTCACTCAGAACCTTGGAAGCTCTTGTCACCCACCCTCGACATGTCATCCTTGTCCTCTTTAACTTCTCCATTATCTTCCCTGCACAACTTACTTATCTTCTTAGAGGGAGTGTTCACAGGGTCTGGGCACCAAAATGTGGGGGTTTCTTTAAGCCCACATTGTGCAGGAAGGTAAATGAATTGAGGAGAGCGCCTGGCTCAAGGAAACACCATGTTTGTGTTGTGAACTCTAATTTTATTAAAACAACTTAACTCTTAAGTAAACATAATAACAGGTACATTGTGCAAAATTAGTTGCTAAATTCATACTCATAAATGTGTTGACTAGTAAATACCAAATACTAAATTACTTGTACTTCAATATACACTTCAATTGAAAAACAGAGGAAACACTTAATAAACAAAAAAACAGAAAAAACATTGGAACCTGAGTGTATGAAAGAAAATGGCAGTGCTATTTCAGGTATACTAAAGAAAACTTCTCTCAAGTAAATATGCAGAAAACCACCTTTCTAAATTCAACAACCTATACCACTTGAGCATTATGGATATAGCATGAAGGAATACTGAAACCCTGTCCATAGTCGAACTTTGTTCGATGTGACGTCAGAAGCAGAGAAACGTCAGGTAAGGTTCTGATTTTTCCTGCTTCTGACGTCACATCGAACAGTCTGTCAGGCAAAGTTCGACCATGTGAACGGGGCTTTAGTTCTACCAGTGTTTTCATCATGTTATATGTAAAGGAAATAGTTACATGGTTACAATTTTCGTAAATAATATACACAGACCTCGCTGTCTTCCCAAGTAATAATCTTTGAAAAACAAATACTTGTCCTTAACATTTTACAAAATATAACTATAGTATGAGGAACATACTATCATGATCACAAAATGAATTTCCTTTGGGTAAAAGTAGCATAATCCTTTAGCTGTCTAGGTAATAATAATAAGTAACGCTCTTGACTGATGAATTTCCAGAACTCCATGAACGAAGAACATAACTGCAGTTTAACAACACAATTCCTTTACATAACAGCCTATGCTTAGAACAATAGGCAACACCAAAATAACACCTAATTGAGTTTACAATGGCATGTATGTACTCAGAATTTTCATTCAAAAAAATATTTTACTTTTGATAGATATTAAATGTGTACATTTAGTGACATTAGTAAACTTTTGATATTTTAAGCAATACATGGTGACAGTATTACTTCCCTTAAAATGTCTTTTTGGTCTTCATAAATTGAGCACATGAATAAAGACAAGAATAATGTGGGGTTTACAAAAATCCCCAATTTATTTATGAATAAGAGAGATACTAACCAGCCAGAGAGAGGGAGGGTGAAGGCCACTACAAGAGTTAAAGAGAGGACACTTACAAGAGATACCAAGAAGACTTGGAGGCAGGGTGAATTGAATATAGACCAAGCACTAGGACCTAATGAAGTCATTCACTGCTGAAATGGAAATTGACAGTAAAAGGTTTGAAAGGTGTAACAGGAGGAAAACCTCACAGTTGCACTAAGAATCAAGTACTATTAGGAGACTGTGGAAAGTGAAATAAGATGAAGAAAGAGAATATGAAAGGAGGTACAGCAAAAGGAATGAAAGTGGTTGCAGCTAGGGGCCGAACGCGCACTGCAAAGAACCTCAAGTGATGCTGGTGCACTGATGGCACTACCCTCCTATGAGGAGAGGGAGGGTGAAGGACACAAGAGCTAAAGAACTTGAGCGATATTAGAAAAAGCTGAGAGAGGTAGGGTGAAGGACGAAAAGAGAAAGAAAGAACACTTGAAAGGGCTTAAGAGTTATGAGGGAAGGTGAAGGATATTTACAAGAGTGAAACTATCAAGAACTGGAAAGAGTAAGGGTTTAGGACTTACACAAGTGAGAGAGAGAAATCTTGTACTATATAACTTCAAAAGAAGTGCACAGTATTAAGTGCCTCTTAAAATACCCAGGATTTTTACACCATAAACGACTAGTGATTTCTGATGCCTAGGTAAATTACAAAGGGAAAAAAATGGACCTAAGAGGGACAAAATGTTGTGGTAAAATCCCAAGCTGTGTGTGGGACATTTTCCTTAATTTGGGATAGTAATTATGGGCTGTGCATAAAGCACTGAGAGCACAGCATGAATATGAATTACAAAATCACAAATGTGAAGTGGAAAGGAATTACTGTACTTGTCCAATGGCAATTAAGGGTGGTATCCCCTTAGCACAATTCAAAATGAACAAGATATGCATAATCAGAAACAAATATTTTCAATGCAAAGTTTAAGTGTTATTAAAACACCATTTTACACATGAAATTGCTGACATAATTATGATGTCTAGAGGACTGAAAACACACACCTCAAATATGTATTGATGTTTCAAGCATAATATATGAAAAGGGTGAGACCAGTTATTTATATATGATAAAAAAAAAAGGATTTGGAATAGTATCACAAAGACTAGCAGGAGGGCCAAGAAAATCCCGCTGAATGAGCATACAAGACAACCTGAACTTGCTGGGAAGTCATGAAGGTAGGAAGAAAGTGCATTATAGAGATCAGATAGAACACTCACAAAAGTACCATTAGGAAAACCCAACTTAAAATCTTGTTTATTAACACTTACAGATCAGTTTAAAAAAAGATCACTGGTATGACTAATGGACAGTTCCATATTACTAAAGCAAAAGCAGAATGCCGATTTTAATTAAACCTAATACGTTCAACTTCTCAAAGTGAAAACCCACAATAGCATTGCCACTAATCTTTTAAACATTTTCTACATCTGAACATGCAAAAAAAAAAAAAAAAAAAAAATTACATAACATTTTCATGTATGGATGAGAAACGTCTCCCTGTAGCCATCAAATTAACACCTTGGATGAAGCGCTTTCTTGTGAAAAGGGAAGTTCTGACTTTCTTGGTTTCAAAAGGCTGACTTGGACTTTTATACTGTTATCATTCTTCACTTGGCTATACCCTGAAAAAACCATTACATATATTAACAAGACAGTACTGCAATATCAAAGCAATACTACAATGCACATCTAAATTAAATCTGTAAAATTCAAGTTCATTCATCAAGTGAAAATTAAATTGGCATCACCACAGTAGAGGACACTAAAATACCTCAGTAAGCTAGAGATATTAATGTACCATAACATAACCAACCTGAAGTGACGAGTGCTAGGTAGATCGGATGTTCATCACAGATCAGTCATTGTGTCCATTACCCATCCCAGTAATGGAGGAACTAAAGAATGCACAAAGGAAGGTCCTTGTGTGTTACTATATGCAACTGCCTTAGTGTTAACAACAAAATCTGAATCTCACACACACACATCACAGCATTGTGTATAAGTTGAAAAATGAAAAGGAGAGGAAAGGAATGAAAATAATTACAAGCCAAACAAAGCCATGATGGCTGAAGAGGAAGCAAAAGAAAAGAAAGACTTTTGGAAAGACTTTTGGAGACTGAAATTAAAACAAAAATTTTAGTACGAGGAAGATGATCAAAGATTTTTAAAAGTGGAACGTTTCTGGTACCTGTAAAACAAGATTTTGAGGGCAATGCACAATCGAAATACTGCAGTGTTAAGTGGTAGGGAATATTTTATTTAATGGGCAAAGATTTCTGCAAACCAAATTGGAGAACAAAATCCAAAATATAGTAGAATCTTGAAAGACCACCTCAATATACCAATTTCAGGCACAAAAAATAAAGAATGGCTGTTTCTCAAAAGCAAACTAAACTCATGAATGACACCTAAAAATCTTAATGAGCTGCAGCATGCAGCTGAAGAAATATCACTGAAAAGATCCAGTTGAGGAGAAATCCAATATCCGAGACCAGTGATTTAAACTGGGGGCTTCCAACTGGATTGCCAGATGGTGCCTATCATTTTTTTAAATTTGTTATGCTAATTGCAAAATTGCCCAAAACATTATCACTACTTCCATGTTTGCTAAATATGTCAAAAACATGACAGATATTAAAAACATAATTCAATTTTCATTTAAAATCTTATGAATTCTTTTATTTTTATAAGATTTTCCTTACTTGAAATAGTATACATAGTACAGTGCATACTTTACAAATTTAACAGCAATAAAACAAAATCCATCATTCATCCATATACTCATAAGCAATGAAGTATAATATGGTACTGTATGCAAAAAAATAAAACAGCATTTTGTTTAGCCTATAGTTGGCAAAAAATTCAGGTAATGGGGCATGGGACCTATATATATGCGGGGGGGAGGCAAAAAAAGTTTAAGCATCACTCTCCTAGACCTAACAATCATACATTGAGTTTTGACAGTCAAACACTAATATACACCCTCATAGGTATTTACAAAAGAAAACTGAGGACATTCTGAACACTAGTTATTGCAAAATGCCCAGGTTTAATGCTAAGTGGACCGGAAATATCAAATTAAAAAAAAATGCCCAGAGAAATAATGATGTCAAACTACAGCAATTAGAGAACTGCCCACTGACATCACAAGCAAAATTATTAAGATCTTCATGCCAGCCCAACTGATTCAAGTACCATTTAAGAATCGGCTACTTTTTAAGCTACACAACCAATATAATCAGGGCATTTGTCAAAAAAGCACTGATTTCAATTTAAAACACCATATCCACAAGTCCTACTTGGTGGAGGATATTTGCCCGTGACAGGCAATAATAAAGTTTCTTTGAAGTGACATTCATTCTCTATGTGCATTACTTTCTGCCTTTTCACTCTGATCTACTCCTTTGGGTTCATAATTCAACTGCCTTGATACTTTTAATCTTACCTTCCCCAAGTTTTTACCTCTCACAAAAGAAAATGTTCTCACGAAAATTCCTGATAACCAAAAAATTACTCACTGGTCTTGTTAAAATCCATTACAAACATTCGGATCAAATTTAAAAAAAACATAAAAGCCAAAATAAAAGCCACTGCGCACAAACAGCCTGTACACAGGCTGGAGAAATATTAGGTAAGAAAATCAGCTAACATACTGTACATAAAATTTTTAAGAGGTCTATGAACATTAAAAATTTATGAAGCTTTCTGAATGGTTCACATAAAAATAAAAGTTACTGGTTATCACTTTAAACTAAAAAATTAATATGATCAATGTCAAAAGAGCTAGACACTTCCTGACATACCCAGTATACATTTGTCCCCTTCTAGTAAGATACAACTGACTAGAAAAGTTAAAGCAAGTGGATAAATGAATCACACCTTTAACAAATACAGCACTTTTACTCTATTTCGGATGGTTTGTTCTACCAAATTAACTGTCTACTACAGCACCTGGAAAAATTACAAGGGTTTGCATTCATTTCAAAATATTCACTCAGCCATCTCCCCTTCCTCTGGCACCATACAGATAATGCATGACATTATCGTAGTGCACTCTCTGGCAGTATCAGTTGCTGCTTGGCTGTGACACTGAATAACATCAAAAGGTCTTTCATTCAATAACTAAAGGAGGCTTTAGAATCTGCAAATTGGTATTTATTTTTGTACAACTGTTCTATCAACATACTTTTGAAAGTTTCCACTTCATGGCAACACACACAGTAATTCTCGCTCTGTGTCAATGAGGGCTGCAACTCGCTTACCCCAGGGAGTAGTAGTAGTAGTAGTAGTAGTAGACCCAGAAGTTTCCTTGACTATTTCTTGTATCAGGTCTGCCTCGTCCTTACTATCGAAATATACTTAGGACGTTAAGGACCATATTCCTAGCTTGGCTGACAAGCCTGCGTGTTCCTGCAAGCCTACCAAAAGGGTAGGGGTGGAACCAGACACCATCTTCCCCCTCTCAATACATGTGGGCCTAAATCTAGCATGATCATCCTGGACTCTAGTTCATGATAAGGACAGCACTGCCAGCTGTAAGAGTAATAGTATTTACTTACTGTGAAAGAGGGGAGGTTAGGCTGGGGTGGTGGGAAGGGTAGGGAGGAGGTGGCAAAGTAATTTTCTTAACCCTTTAACGCCCATTGGACGTATTAAACGTTGACGAAAATTCTGTTGGGTGCCGAACCAACATATGGTACGTTGACAAAAAAAGTATTTTTTAAAAATTCGCGGAAAAATAGTTATAGGCCTACTAGGCGAAAACTTTTGAATCATACGCCTTGGGGGATGCTGGGAGCTCATGGATCAAGCTGTTGTTTTGTTTACAAGTGTGACTCGTGCGTATGCGCGAAATGCCGCCTTCTCGCACCAGCCAGCATCAGCGACGCGTCGTCCAAGAGCGATCGTTTGCCACAATCGTGTTTTGCCAAACTTTTGCGAGAGTTTGAGTATTTGTGGTGGTACAAGACGTACGTAGAGATGTCTGAACGTCGAATGGAGCGCGAAAGGTACGTTTTACCCCTCGGGAGGGATCGTGTGAGACGTATTTTGGACTTGAATGCTGGCGAGGAACCAAGCACCCAAGATGACCTCGCTCCTCAACGCCGTTCCGTGCGGACGAAAGTGTTCAAACACCACAATGTGTGTCTCGTGTGCCTTTTATAACCCTTAGGAAGCATCGGGGTTTCCTGAGGGGCATTCGTAGGCATTTGGGAGGCCTCGAACCAAAGGACATAGACGAGTACTTGT
The DNA here is from genome assembly GCF_015104395.2 of Macrobrachium nipponense. Lineage (NCBI taxonomy): Eukaryota > Metazoa > Arthropoda > Malacostraca > Decapoda > Palaemonidae > Macrobrachium > Macrobrachium nipponense. The sequence continues at coordinate 77,001,119 of NC_087210.1, read as the reverse complement.
TAAGAGCTTGATTGGGAGCATGTCGCAAGTATGATATTGTCATGATACAATAAAGTTTTATACATACTTACCTGGCAGATATATACTTAGCTATAGACTCCGTCGTCCCCGACAGAAATTCGAATTTCGCGGTCAGGTGATCTACCGCCCCGCCGTTGGGTGGCAGGAATAGGAACCATTCCCATTTTCTATCAGATTTTCTCTTCCACCTGTCTCCTGAGGGGAGGCTGGGTGGGCCATTTAATTGTATATATCTGCCAGGTAAGTAGGTATAAAACTTTATTGTATCATGACAATATCATTTTTATACATTCAACTTCCCTGGCAGATATATACTTAGCTGATTGGCACCTTTGGCGGAGGGTAAGAGACAGCTAATTACTGAATAGACAGGAAAACAACATACGTTGTAGGTAACAAAAATATAAGAAACCTTGGTTCCTACCTGTGTCGGCGAAAGACTTCATGGCTACTGCCTAGGAGCTTACATCGCCTCAAGAGCCTCAGCGAGGTAGTGACCTCATGCTAAGAGTTCTTGATGGTCTATCGATGGGGTCTTATCCACTTACTCGACAGAACCTAAGGATCTTTGTCAATGGGGTCCTATCCACTTACATGACAAAACACCTTGCCATATGGCATCATCAAGGAGCATAACACCGATCCCGATCACCTGATCCTAACACCGATCCCGATCACCTGATCCTAACACCGGGGTTAGTACTACGATTGAAAGGAGTTATCCCCCCAACATCCTTTCAAACGACCATAAAAACTCAAAACCAAACAATTTTTTTAGTTATAAACAATATTACTTAAGGATCAGTACCAGCTCCCTATCCCAGCACAGTATCCGCTGATACATAAGGTCCAAGAGAAAAGCACTTTTCATAAGTCACTCTGACGTCTTTTAAGTAGCGGGAGGCAAATACCGAGTTGCATCTCCAATATGTTGCTGCTAAGATGTCTTTCATTGACATATTCCTATTAAAGGCTAGGGAAGTTGCAATTGCACGGACTTCGTGTGCTCTAACCCTAAGCAGCTTAAATGCTATCTCCTGGCATTTCATGTGAGCCTCCGTTATCACATTTCTCACGAAGAACGCTAATGCATTCTTCGACATTTGCCTCTTCGGGTTCCTTACCGCACACCATAGGCTCTGACTGCAACCCTGAAGTTGACTCTTCCTCTTCAGATAGAACTTCAGTGCTCTGACTGGACAGAGAGACCTTTCTGCTTCTCCACTTACAAGAGGAGAGAGTCCCTTGACCTCAAAACTTCTGGGCCAAGGTTTAGAAGGGTTCTCATTCTTCGCCAGAAACAGAGGTTGGAAAGAGACAACAGCAGAATCTCCTTTAAAACCTACCCGAGAATCCAATGCATGTATCTCACTGACCCTCTTGGCAGTCGCGAGGGCCAAGAGAAAAATGCACTTCCTCAAGAGGTCTCTAAAAGATGCTTTATTCGGCGGTTCGAACGTATCCGAAGAGAGAAACTGGAGGACCACATCAAGATTCCAACTTGGTGTGAGAGAGGACTTAGCCTTTGTGGTTCCAAAGGATCGTCCATATCATGGAGATCCCTTGTTGTCCTCTATGCTCAGGCCCCTGTTTCTGAATACAGCCGAGAGCATGCTCCTATATCCTTTTATGGTTGAAACAGCTAAGCGTGATTCCTCTCTGAGGAAGAGAAGGAAATCAGCAATCTCGGTCACAGAGGTATTGGAAGAGGACAGCTTCTTCGACCTACACCATCTACGGAAGACTTCCCACTTCGACTGATAAACCCGCAGAGTAGAGGATCTTTGGGCTCTGGCGATTGCGCTTGCAGCTTTTCGAGAAAAGCCTCTCACTCTGACAAGTCTTTCGATAGTCGAAAGGCAGTCAGGGAGATAGCGTGGATGTTTCCATGATACCTCTCGAAGTGGGGTTGTTTGAGCAGATCTGTCCTCATGGGAAGAGATCTGGGGAAGTCCACCGTCCATTCCAGTACCTCTGTGAACCAGTCTCGAGCGGGCCAAAATGGGGCGATGAGTGTCAGTTTCGTCGCCTCCGAGGAACGGAACTTCCTTAACACTTACCCCAAATCTTGAATGGGGGAAAAGCGTAGGCATCTATGCCCGACCAGTCCAAGAGAAGGGCATCTATTGCTATTGCTCTGGGATCTTCGACTATGGAGCAAAAGTTTTCCATCCTTCTGGAAAGGAACGTGGCGAACAGGTCTATCTGAGGCTTCCCCCAGAGGGACCAGAGCTTTTGGCAGACTTCGGAGTGGAGGGTCCACTCTGTTGGAAGGACCTGGTTCTTCCTGCTGAGTCTGTCTGCTCTGCATTGGTTCCTTGTACAAACCTTGTCAACAGTACAATGCCTCGTCCTCTGCCCATATCAAGAGGTCTCTCGCTATCTTGTATAGTGTGAGCGAGTGAGTCACCCCCCCTGTTTTCGAATGTAAGCCAGAGCCGTGGTATTGTCCGAATTTACCTGGACTACCACGCCTCTGACCTCCGACTCGAAGTTCTTCAAGGCTAGATGAACTGCCATAAGTTCCTTTACGTTTAATGCCAGGACACCTGTTCTCCTGTCCAGGTTCCTGACACTTCCTTCTTTCCTAGTGTTGCTCCCCATCCCGTTTCCGAGGCGTCGGAAAACAACACTAGGAGAGGGTTCCGAATCGCAAGGGATATACCTTCGTTCTTTTGAAGCGGGGTTAACCACCACCTCAGGTGTGACTATTTCTTGTAGAATGGGAAACTGATCCGAAAGTTCCCCTTTCTTTCGGTCCCACATTCTTTGCAGGTAAAACTGCAGAGGTCTCAGATTGAGCCTCCCTAGGGAAACGAACTGCTCCAGCGACGAAAGGGTGCCCAGAAGGTTGAGACTTTCTCCAAGCCTCAAGCAATTCTGTCTTGCGATGGAAATGCTCGAAAACCCCGAGAATCCATCTGAATCCCCAGATGGACAATGTCCTGGCTGGGGATCATCTGAGACTTCTCGAGGTTCACGAGCAGTCCGAGTGAGCGAACGAGATTCAAAGTCGTTTCCAAGTCCTCCAAACATTGTTGTTTCAATTTGGCCCTTATGAGCCAGTCGTCCAGATAGAGGACTATATTCACCCCCTCCAGATGAAGCCATTGTGCTACATTCCTCATCAGGCTGGTGAACACTTGGGGAGCCGTAGACAGGCCAAAGCACATAGCCCTGAATTGAAAGACCCTTCCCTGCATCATGAACCGTAGATATTTCCTCGATGACGGATGCAGAGGGACATGAAAATATGCGTCTTGTAGATCCAAGGAGGCCATCCAATCTCCTGGACGCAGAGCAGCAAGAACCGAGTTGGAGGTTTCCATAGAGAACTTCTGTTTCTCTACGAATCGGTTCAGTGCGCTCACATCCAGGACAGGTTTCCACCCTCCCGAGGCTTTTGGTACGAGGAACAGTCGATTGTAAAAGCCCTGAGAGTGTGGATCCTGTACTAGTTCTATGGCCTCCTTGTCCAACATTTGTTCTACTAGTTGAAGAAGGTTCTTCTTCTTGACAGGGTTCGTGTACTTCGCTGACAGTTCCCTTGGAGTAGACGTCAAGGGAGGCCTGTCTCTGAAGGGGATGAGATATCCTCTCCTCACTATTGAGAGGGACCAGTTGTCCGCCCCTCTCGACGCCCATTCTTCTGCAAAGTTCAGAAGTCTGGTGCCTACTGGTGTTTGGAGGACTTGAAGTTCACTTGTTTTTCTTGGTAGGTCTAAAGGCAGAAGACCTACCTCTCCTTTCTGCTCCTCTCTTCCTAAAGGAGGGCCGAGAAGACGAACTCCCTCGAAAGGGCGGCTTTGGGTTCTGTGTCTCCTTCTTCGTCGCGGGAACAGCTGTCCTCAGCCTTTTGGTTGACTGTACCAGCAGATCTTGTGTCGCCTTCTCAGTAAGTGAGTGAAAAATGTCTCTCACTAACTGAGAAGGGAAAAGCTGGTTAGACAGAGGGGCGTACAGTAGGAACGACCTCTGTACCGGAAAGACAACTTTTGTAAGAAAAGAACTGAATACAGTTCTCTTCTTAAGTATTCCCGCCCCGAACAGGGAGGCCACTTCCCCCGATCCGTCTTGCACTGCCTTGTCCATACAAGCCAAAATACTATTAAGGACATCGGGGCTCAGGCGTTCATTGTCTTGTGTCCTCTTGGCCATCACCCCAAGGGGCCAGTCCAGAAAGTTGAAAACTTCCAAGACATGGAACAATCCCTTGAGGAGATGGTCCATTTCAGACATTCCCCAAGTTGTCGCGGCTGAAGAGAGACTGTTTCCTCGACGCGTCCACCAGCGTTGAAAAATCTGCCTCTGCAGAAGCTGGGAGGGCGAGTCCCATTGCTTCGCCTGTCTCATACCAGATACCCCTCCTCCCAGAAAGTCTGGAGGGAGGGCAGGTAAAGACAGTCTTTCCCGCCTCCTTCCTGGAGTTGAGCCAATTTCCAAAAGATTGCAAAGCCTTCTTCATGGAAATTGTTGGCCGCATCTTCAAGAAGGAGGACGACTTTGAGGTCTTCGTGCTCGTGAACAGCGACCGAGGAGACGGAGGGGCAGCAGGACTCAAAGAATCTCCAAATTCTTGGAGCAGAAGCGCCGCCAACGCTTTGTAGTCCGATAGTCCAGCACCTTTTTGATCTTCGGTGTCAGAGACATCTTCCAATTCAAGTTCCACCGGAGAATCATTATCAGCCGAGGGAGAACGTCTCTTCTCGCAAGGTGAAGAGCTCTTCGCAGGATCAGCTCCCTCCCGACAAGGGCGACAGCCGCCTGTGTGACATCTTGCATCCCTGTCCGGCGAATGCTGATCCTGAGAAAAAACCCGATCATCATCTAAGTCCTCCTGACAAGAATGTCGGCCGCCTGTGCGACGTCTTGCATTCCTATCAGGAGACAGCTGTGCTTGCGACAAGTTTCCACCAGAAACGGATATATCGTGACCAGGACGACGGCCGCCTGTGCGACGTCTTTCGTCTCTGTCCAGAGAAACCCGTTCCTGGTCCAAAACATAAAGAGATGCTTCCTGGTTGATTTCTCCGTATGGTTTTCTTGAAGAAAATCTTGGCGATTGGTGCTTATCTGGCGCCGAATGTCTGGTTCGTTCCATGCGCTTGGACGTATCTGTCCGTCTCGGACAGTGTCGTCTGTCCGAGCTGTCCATATGTGGAACTTGGCACCTGGCTGGTGTCGTTCCAGTACGACACTTCTGCCTGTCCATCTTGTCCGCTTCTGGCGCCTGGCGCCCGGACAGAGTTGCCTGCGCACGACATTTTGTCCTGTCCAGGCTGTCCGCCTTGTCCAGGTTGTCAGTAAACGGCACACGGCGCTTGGTCATAGTTGTCCGCATAGGACAAATCTGCCTGCCCGGGCTGTCCGCGTCTGGCGGATGGTGTCTGTTGGCGCCGTCCTCGTAGGACACTTTTTCCTGTCCGAGTCGTCCAATTCTGGCTCCGAGCGCCTGGATGGTTCTGTCCGACTCGGACACTCTTCTTCATTGTCCGTATCTGGCGTCCCAAGCCTATGAGTTTCCGTCCGTCTTTCCTTAATCATCTCTGTTCTCAGACGAGGAGTAGAGGAGAGGAGTCTGGAGTCCGGAACGCCCGTTGGACGAGATCTCTTAACAGGAAGAAAAACGTCCTTTCTCCTCGGAGGGTCTTTTCTCAATACTCCTACTAATGAGGATATTTGTTCTTGCATCTTAAGTATGATGTCCGTCGCGGTTTCTTCCTTTTCTTTCTCAGGAATAGGAGAATGCGCCCTGGAAGGCGTAGGAGATTGTGACATTGTCCTCTTGGCTCTTTTCCTCTCGTAGGGAGAATCGTCCGTGAAACGTTCCGGGATCGAGTCCAGCGTAGGAACTTTCCAACTCCTCTTGATCAGACGCGACAGTTCGTCGGAAGTCCATCCACTTCTGCGAGGAGACGAATCGGATGACGAAAAGCACTCTTTTAGGATGCCTTTCCAATGGCGATCCTTGGCAGTCTGGGACGCTACAGATTCTGCCGAGAGGATGCCTGACCGGTGGAGATTCTCCGTAACCTCCGAACAACTGTCGATGTTCCTTCTCCTCTGGGCCTGGGAGCTTGGAAGAGGTCTAGGTCTGGGAGCAAGACAGGGCCGATCAGACGCACCCTCCACTACACTGGGGACACTTATGTCCCTTTCCACAGTCTTACCTTTAAGAGCTTGCATTTCAAGCTCCATCCTCCTTAATGCGGTCTTCAGATTTGCAATCTCCACAGCAGAACTTGCAACATCTGCTACGGGAGAGGGTGATACTGCATGTGAGGAAGCAATTAATTGGGGGTTAGTTATACTAACTGGCTCGTTAGAGTGAGATCTACTCAAGCTTCTATAGACAGCCTTTCTAACCCTATCTCTCTCTAGTTTCCTTAAATAGGAATCCAGAGTCTTCCATCCTTCCTCATCTATATTCACACATTCATCACAAGTGTTATTTCTAGTACATTCATACCCCCTACACTTCTTGCATATCTTGTGAGGATCTAACGACACTTTCGGTAGCCTCACCAAACAACCCTCATTCACACATCTTCTAACTTCGCAGCTAGAATCAGACATTTTTGAGCAAAAATCCGAAGCAAAATAAAAAAAACGTTCCACAAAAGCGTATGCCAAACCACAGATCCAAATACGTCACCAAAAAGACAGTCCAGAAGATCAACGGCGATGAAATACGAAAATCAAGTCAGGAGGTACCAACAACGATGTTGTGGTCACTGGCGACATAGAAAATCTGATAGAAAATGGGAATGGTTCCTATTCCTGCCACCCAGCGGTGGGGCGGAAGATCACCTGACCTACCTGTAGCGGCCCACTTCCCCTGGTACACAGCTGCAGAGGACTGTCGGACGTGTCCAGCCATCTCTGTTGCTGCGCTACGAGAAAAGCCTCTCGTTCGCAAGAGATGGTGGATAACACCCAGCCGTGAAGTTGAAGGGACTGGACTGCTTGGTGGTACCACCGTTCTACATGTGGCTGGGCTAGAAGGTTGTGCCAATGGGGCAGCTCTCTTGGTGCTTCCGCAAGAAGAGCCAGCAGGTCCGGATACCAAACGGCCTGAGGTCGTTTGGGAGCCACCAGGATCATCCTGACATTCGGGGTGGTCAGCGCTCGGCTGATCACTTTCCGAATCAGACAGAAGGGAGGAAAGGCGTAGACGAAGAGGTTGTCCCAGGGGTGTTGGAGAGCGTCCTCTGCAGCTGCCCATGGGTCCGGCACGGCCGTGTAGCGAACAGGTTTACGACCGGTCGCCCCCACAGGTTGAAGAGCCTTTCCGCCACATCTGGATGTAGAGACCACTTGGTTCCTATCACCTGATCCCGACGCTGAGCTTGTCCGCTACTACATTCCTCTTGCCTGGAATGTAGCGTGCTGACAGCTCTATCGAGTGAGCCGTGGCCCACTCGTGCACCTGCACGGTCAACTGGTGTAGCGGAAGAGACACTAGGCCCCCCTGCTTGTTGACGTATGCCACTACTGTGGTGTTGTCGCACATCAACACCACCGAGTGTCCCACCAATGGAATTCTTGGAGAGCGTAGAACGTTGCCTTGAGTTCCAGGACATTGATGCGAAGGTGCTTGTTGTGATGGTCCCACACACCTGCAGCCAGCAACTCCTCCAGGTGTGCACCCCATCCCTCGGTCGATGCGTCTGAGAACAGGTGGATCCTTTGCCTGAGACCAACTCTCCCTTAGCCTCCACTGGAGAGACCGCAGGTGAAGACGCCCATGAGGGACTAACTTCTCGAGTGACGACAGGTGGCCGATCACGACTTGCCATTGCTGAGCTGCCTGTTCCTGCCGAGACAGGAACCGGCCGGCTGCCTCCCTGAATTTGCTGATCCGCAAGTCTGCAGGAAAGACTTGCCCTGCTACCGTGTCGATCAGCATACCCAGGTACTTCATCTTCTGCTTGGGTTCGAGATCGGACTTCTCGTAGTTTATCACAATCCCCAGATCGCGACAAAACTTGAGGAGCCGATCCCTGTCCTGCAGCAACTGCGAGCGGGAGCTCGCCAGGACCAGCCAATCATCGAGATACCTCAGAAGACGTATCCCGTGCGAATGGGACCAAGCAGACACCAGAGTGAACACTCGTGTGAACACCTGTGGGGCGGTTGACAGACCGAAGCAAAGTGCCCTGAATTGGTACACCGTCCCGTCGAAGATGAAGCGGAGGTACTTTCTGGAGGACTGATGGATGGGTATTTGAAAATACGCGTCCTTCAGGTCCACTGAAAGCATGAAATCGTTCCCACTGATAGAGTCGAGCACGGATCGTGCCGACTCCATCGTGAACCGAGTCTTGCGAACGAAACAGTTCAGGGGAGAGAGGTCTATCACTGGACGCCAGTCCCCCGTTGCCTTCTCCACCAGGAAAAGGCGGCTGTAAAAGCCCGGTGACTGATCCTCTACGATTTCTACAGCTCGTTTCGTCAGCATGGTCTTGATCTCCTGTCGAAGAGCGTTGTCCTTTGATGAACCCCGGACATAGGTTTGCAGATGGACCGGGTTGGAGATGAGGGGTGGCCGAGATTCGAAGGGTAGTAGATATCCCTCTCGAAGGACGTCTACTATCCAGGTCTTGGCGCCGTAGCGCTGCCAAGTTGCCCAATGGCTCGCCAGGCACCCCCCCACTTCTGGCAGCAGGTGAGGGGGAACGCCGTCCTTAGCGTTTCCCACCTTGCTTCGACTTCTTCTCACCACCTCCTCGGGGAAAGGAGGTCTGGGAGGAGGGCTGGTTACGGCCTCCTTTAGCAGAAGTCGAAGCAACAGGAGTCTTCACACGGGGCTTAGACGGGGCAACCGTCTTAGCAGCCGAGGAAGCGCCAGCTAAACTCTTAGGCTTAGCCGCAGTTACTCAAGATTGCCCAGAAACCTTCGAGACTGCCTGGTGAACCAGGCGGTCACTGTCATCGGTGCGCCGCCTCTCCACCGCAGCGTCCACCACCTCTCCAGGAAAGAGAGCGGTGGAACTCCTAATTGGTCCGTTACGAAGACCAAGTGCCGCCTCACGCCCAGCCCCCTTGGTCACTCGGGTAAGGACTGCGTCCCTACGACGAAGAACCAAGTTGGCTAACAGGTTAGCAGTCTGATGGGCGAGGTAAGAGATAGCTCTACCTCCAGACTGGCACAGTCTCCTGAACGCCGGGTCGTCTTTGAGAGCAGAGCTCCCAGAGCCGGCCGCAACTTTGGATACTGTGAGGGACCACAGATCCAACCAAGAAACTGCCTGGAATGCTGCCATAGCGGTAGATTCCAGAGCGAGTGCCTCCTGCTGCGAGAACCAGAGGTTCTCCCTGGTTCTCCGACAGGAGCTGCTGCAAGGACACACCTGGAGTCAGCCTAGCTAACTCCGGGGTTAACCTGTTTAGGCGGTATCGGATCTTCCGATGGCACGTAAAAACGCCTCTGACGCTGTAGAAGAGGTGGAAGCAGCTTGGAAGACCAACCGGACTTCAGCGAGTCCTCTCGCCCCGAGACGAGATTCTCCACTTGGTCGAGGACCGAGTCTGCAAGCTCCGATCGCGGCAAACCCACCGTCATCTTGGGTTCCCTCTTCGGGCCCCAAAATGACTCGAGCCGGGATGTGGGCTCAGAAGGTGGTAGCGGCGATCCTTCCCCAAGGTCATTATGCTGACGAATCAGCTTAATGACCTCAGCAAAGTTCCTCTGAATCTCGGGAGTAACTGCATCTTGAGGAGTAGGACCGTCCAGTCCCTCCAGCAAGAACAGATCCCGAGACGCTCCTCCTTCAGAAGGAGGAACAGCAACAGACCCCTCGCGGTTGCCTCCAGCTACTTGCACATACGTCCTGGCCGGTCCTAGAACCGTGCCTGGTGCATATTGCGTCGCAGCGGGATCACAAGAGGCGCACCCCTCGCGATCACTCCTAGATACCTCGCTCCTCCCGGCATATCCCGAGGAGGTTGAAGGTACTGGAGAGGCAGACCTGACGCTCCCTCCTCGCTCGCTGGCAGGACCAGCGCGCTTGGAGGGCTGCGGCTGATCCCCAACCCGCGGTGGTGATCGAGCTGCAGGCCTGGCCGTGCCGCTCACCTGAGGCGAGTGGCTCGGCTGGGAACGTCGACCACGATCCCGAGCCTCAGACGAGCTGCTGCTGGTTGCCGTGTCCGCCTGGTCCCGATGGGAGCGGCGGTCAGGCGACCTGCTAGGCTCGCTGTCGCGGTGAGACCGGTGAGCGTCCTCTCGGCGTGTCGAGCCGCTGGTACCAGCCGAGGCTGGTACCGACGGCCGCGGAGACCTCTTCCTCGCCTCAGCCCATGGCCGGTCGGAGACCGTCACGTCAGCCCGAGCTGCCGGCCGGTCGCTGCGAGAGCGTCCGCTGGCCTGGCGAGAGTTGTCTGCACGACTCTGGCAAGTCTTCTGCTCCGTGCCTCGGTCTTGACGGCGAGCGAACTCGGGCGTCGAGACTTTGGCTGCACGGTTTCCCGCAGGAGACCGTGCACTCGGTACTTCTCGCGAACGAGAAGCCGAGCCGGATCCTGGTTTAGCGGCCGAACCGCTAACACCAGGCGAGGAAGTACCAGCCGAAGCTGGTACTCCTCTGGTTCCCGTCTTCTTCTTCTTTGCAGAAGGAGAGACAGGCCCTGTTCCCGAGGGAACAGGAGGACCAGCAGAAGAGCCCCCCCGAATCGCCGGAGCGAGACGGGCCCTTAGAAGGTCCCGAAGGAGCCTTCTTAGGGGGGAGGAGGCAACCTTCTTCTTCTTCGGCTTGGTAGCCTTGGAAGTCGAAGGGGAAGAGGAGGCAGCAGACGATGAAGAAGACGATGAAGACGACGACGACACCTTCCTCTTCTTCGTCAGGCTTCGCAGGACAGACGTCAGGTCTTCCATCCCGGACGGAGCCGGGGCAGTTGCCGAAGCAACAGGGCCCGACTGCACCTGTCCGGAAAGACCTGAGCCTGGAGCAGCACCACCACGAGCAGGAACGACAGGAACAGGAGCAGGAACAGCAGGAACAACAGGAGCGTCAGCGTCTGGAACAGCGGGAGCGGCATGAGCGGCTGGGCCAGCAACAGGTACGGCAGCAGCATCAGGAGAGCCAAGCGTCTTGTCGGCAGCTACCTGCATTCTAGGTACAGGCGGCAAGTCTAATGGAGAGCTTTTAGGGCAGCGGAAGTCCGGGGTCGGCAGCACAAAGAACCCAGGTGGAGGTGGCATGCCCCTCCTTGGCACGGCAGCGAGAGGCATTTGTATCGCAGCTGTCGGTGTCACGGTTGTCACGTGTGGTGTGTAGACCAAGTGCGGAAGGATGCCATAAGCTGGAGTTGTAATTGTTGTAGTGGTAGTGGTCACCACACCATGTGTGACCACTGCCGACCCCGCCAACCGCTGGATTAGCCCCTGGATGCTCGGCACTCCCTGCAATCCCAGCGACTCCCACACCTGTCCCAGGTCGTCCTTCGCGGAAGGCACACCTGCGGAAGCAACAGTCGGGTGGATTAGAGGGGTTCCCTCGCGCTTGGGGGAAGACGAACCCCACCCAGAGCGGACGGAAGACCCCGAGTACAATTGCACATCCGGGTAGCGAGCGCCCTCCTCCACACTCGACGGATCAAGTGAGGAGGGGAAGGCACGAAACGTGGGGGCCGACCGGGGGGCAAGAAGGAAGACGAGGTATCCGTTACCAAAGGAGTCGCTGGAGAGCTTTCCGACGACTCCTTTGTAGGCCTAAGTCTCTTCCTGCCCTCGTACAGAACCCACTGCGCCTCGGACCAATTTACACCTCACACAAGGTTCGGCTCAGGAGCATTCTCGCCCCCGACATAATTCGTGAGGATCTACATCCACGAAGGAGCGAAATCCGCCGCACTTACGCCCCTCCAGCCCGGGACACACTACGGGCGACTGGGGGGCGCGGCGAAAGCTCCATCTCTTGATCCATTATTATTCAATAATAAATGTAATAAACAAAATGAAGTACAGTACTTACAATTCATTCACTACACAGACAAACCAGAAAGAGGGCTGATACAAAACCAAAGCATACGACGATAGCGGGCAGAGCGATGACGAACACGTCTTGTCACACCACGGCCGAAAGCAAAGTGATTTGTTTACCAGCCGCGCGACGGTCGGACAAGCAGTTAACTACCATTCTCCCCTTGCGTTCCAGCTGCCGCTAGCTACTTCCTATTGTTAAAGGACCGATGGTTTGTATTATGTATCGGAACAAACACTAAACCGCTATTTCATTGCTGTTCGGTGAGAAGTCGTAGTTGCAATGAAAGTGGGGCACTTTTCAGTAATGAAAACACAGGGATGTACTGACTGAAGAACTGCTTCTCATGGGCTGATCATCATCTTCTTCAGATTATCCAGGGAGGACAATATACTTGGAAGTAGAGCTGGCCGGGCGGGGAACAGGCGATGTCTTCCGTTATACATCTGTAATTCGGGGTGAACAATGAATAATTGCAAACCTACAAATACGAGACATTTCTAGAAGACAAACTCAGATGTCTGAAGAAATCATTCCGCATTATCGCAGGGGTGCGATGCAGCGGGAGACTAGGCTACAGACTTCTGTTACCGTGCGGTAAACAGAAAGATGATAGAGTCTATTGAGATATCTCTGTCTGAAAATTCTCGCTATGTCCAAGGCAATACAGTAGAGATGGTCATTAATGTATGCGAGAATCCCAGTCAATCAGAGACCTAAGTCTGTCATTGTCAGGCAGAGATACGGTTCAGTAGTCAAATCATCGTAGAGGAGAGAAACATAAACCAACCGTTCATCTCAGAGAGCCAGCTGGTACTGGGCTGCGTAAGGCAGCTCAATACACAATTAGCTCTCGCTCACTCGTCATCCTGAGTTGCCAGGTAATCCATTCCAAGAAGGAATGCGTTCGGCTAGAACCATCGAGCGTAAAAAATACGCTCGGGCAATTGTATTTAAATGAAATGGATTTCGGTAAATACAAAAGCTGAGGTGGTGGTGTCGTAACAATACCATAAGTATCTCAAAATCGAAACTGGTAACTCCTGGGAGGTTGCAGGCAGTCCTGAGTTGCAGTTCCATTAAGATACTATTCGTCTCGATCACAATCTGTAGAGTTAACTACGGTGTGTGCCTACACCCCGGACAATTCAACTGATTAACAGAATCATGTCGCGAGGGTAATATACGTAGTAGTATATTTGTAGGTTCCTGTACAAAGACCTCCATCCTAAATTCTTTTCCATTCGAGGAATGAGAATAAGGATAGGAAGCCGACACCCTTCATTCTCTAATCAAGAGAGTGAAGGAGAAGTCTTCCCCGAAGGAAAGCTTCAGTGGTGATAACAGAATACCGAAGACGATAGTTCAAGCCAAACTGGATTTTCCCGTCCGTTCTTCTCTATCCCAGGGTTGGCCGCCTACTGTGAGATATTCTTCCTTCAGCAGCAGTGCTTCTTCCGAGCGCTGGAAATTCCAGGAATTCGAGCATTCGGCGAGATTCCCGATAATCGTAGTAACAATTATCCGGGATTCTTGTCTAGCCCACTCTGTACCGGGGTTTTGCCCAAGTGTCTGCAGATCGTAAAAAACCCGAACACTTTGAGAGTGCTAGAAATTCCGAAGAATTCTAAGCGCTCGGCGAAACCCCCACCGAATTCGTCAGACGATCATCGGTTGTTGGTCCTCCCGATCGAGGATGGGGCAGGATCCTTCCTCAATGACGGGGACTTACGTCTGGTAGGACCCGAAGGTCCCCCACAGGAACACAGTCCCCAACGTGGAATCCTACAGAGAACGCTCTGCAGGATCTCTCCCCTTTCCCTCGTAGCCGTAAGGAGAGAGGGAATGGGGGAGGAATTGGATACTAGCTCACCTTCCCAGCAGAACTAGCAGTTGGAGAAGCGAGTACGAGCAGCCATCACCTTGCGGTGATAGCCTCTCAGAGTCTGGGAAAACGTATCGTCAGGAGAAAACGTTTTCCCGAGGAGGGTTACGAACTCGTACTGTAGGTTAAGCGTCTGCCGCCACCGTGAACGTCGTCTGGGTGGGGTTGATCGAGCACCTGACAGGAGAGAGCCAATACCGTCCTCCAACGCGTCCCAGTCCTCGTCGAGGCCGAAACCTCTCAAGAGGACCGAAGGGGGAGCGCGCCCTGTTCTCCTGAATGTGTGGTCCAGACGGACTGTCACGTGAACAGCGGTGATGGTCCCTCCAAGAGTCTGGGAAGGGTCATCCGTCCTTGCCAGCCCCCCCTACCCTGATGCTCCTACCCTTCCTACTAGCATGCTAGTAGGCTGGGAGGACTGCAGGCGATCGCCACCGAGCTGCAGGTCTGGACCAGCAGCTTCTTGTGGAGAAAAGCTGGAGACCAAGGAATGAGTCAGGGGAGACGTTATGAGAGCTCCTCCCCTGCCTACCGGCAGAACCGGTAAGCAGGGAGGACTGTGATGATCATCAACCACGGTGATGGTCGAGTTGCTGGACCAGCTGCTGGTCTGGACCGGCTGCTGGTCAGGACCAGCGGCTGGCGATCATTCCCCGAGGTCGTTGTGCTGACAAATCAACACAATGACCTCAGCAAAATTCCTCTGGATCTCAGGAATGCCCGCATCTTGAGAAGTAGGACCATCAAGCCCCTCCAGCAAGAGCGATTCCCGAGACCCTCCTTCTTCAGAGGGAGGAACAGCGGCAGACCCCTCCCAGTCTCCTCCTGCCACTTGCCCATACGACCTGGTCGATCCGAGGACTGTGCCTGGCAGGTAGGACGTCGTGGTGGGATCGTGGGGAGGCGCGCCCCTCACGATCACTCCTTGTTATCTCGCCCTTCCTGGTGTAACCCGAGGAAGTTGGAGGAACAGGAGAGGAAGACCTGACGCTCCTCCCTCGCTCACCGGCAGAACCGGTGTGCTTGGGGGGCTGCAGGATCGAGCTGCAGGCCTGGTTGTGCCGCTCCCCTGGGGCGAGCGGCTGGACCGAGAACAGTTCTCACAGTTGCGTTGAACCGCTGGATGCGATCGAGGGGACCTCTTACCAGCCTCCGACCATGGTAGGTCTAGGACCGTCACGGCAACCCTAGGAACCAGCTGGTCGCTACGAGAGCGATCGCTGGTCTAGCAAGAGTCACCTGAGCGGCTCTCGCCAGCCTTCTGTTCCGTGCTTTGGTCCTGGCGCCGAGTGAACTCAGACGTCTGGGCCTTAGCTGCACGGTCGCCCGAACACTCTGTACCTCTCGCGAATGAGAGGCCGAGCCGGAACCTGGTGTAGCGGCAGCGCCCCTACACCAGGCGAGGAAGTACCGGTGTTAGCCGGTACTCCTCTGGTCCCCGTCTTCTTCTTCCTTGCGGAAGGAGAGACGGGTCCTGCTCCCGAAGGAGCAGGAGGACCAGCAGAAGGACGCTCCTATCCCACCGGATTGAGACAGGCCCTTAGAAGTTCCCGAAGGAGCCTTCTTAGGGGGGAAGGAGGGAGCCTTCTTCTTCCTCGGCTTGGAAGACTTGGGAGTCAAAGGGGAAGAGGTGGAAGCAGTCGATGAAGAAGACGACGAAGACAACGACGACACCTTCCTCTTTTTCTTCTTCCTTGTCGGCTCCCTCAGGACAGGCGTCAAGTCCTCCATCCAGGATGGAGCTGGGGCTGCTGTTGCCGAAGCAACAGGGCCCGGCTGCACCTGTCCGGAAGGATCAGCGTCTGGGGCAGCAACACCGCGGGCTGGAACGACGTCGGCAGGTGTGGGAACAGCAGAAGCGGCAGGTGCGGGAACAGCAGGAACAGCAGGAACAGCAGCAGCGGCAGGTACGGCACACAGGGCAGGTACTCCAGGAGACGGGGCAGTAGCCAGCGACATCCTGGGTACCGGCAGCAGGTCCAGGGGCGAGCTCTTCGGGCAACGGAAGTCTGGGGCTGGCAGCACGAAGAACCCGGAGGGGGAGGCACGCCCCTCCTCAGCACGGCAGCGATCGGGCCCTGCACGGCGGCCGTTGCGTCACAGACATCACGAGAGGGTTGTAAACCAGGTGAGGAGGGGCAGCGTACCCTGGAGACGAGATCGTGTAGTGGTGTTCACCGCTCCATGGGTGACCGGCACAGCTCCCGCCAGATGCTGGAGCAGCCCCTGGACGCTCGGCATGCCCTGAAGACCCAGCGACATCCACACCTGGCCAAAGTCGTCCCCCGCAGCAGGAGTCCTGAGGAAGCAATAGTCGGAAGTTAGGGGGGGTCCCCCTTGCGCGGGGGGTTGGGGGGGTGGGGCGAGCCCCACCCCGAGCGAACGGAAGACCCCGAATACACATGTACGTCGGGTAACGAGCGCCCTCCTCTACGGGCGAAGAGAAAGACCTCAACAACCCCCCCCCCCCCCAAAGGGAAAGGCGCCATACGTGGGAGCTGAGCCGGGGGGGGGGGGGGGGGGGAGGGGGGGGGGGGGGGGGGGCAGGAAAGAAGACAAAGTATCGGTTACCAACCAAGGGAGTCGCAGGAGAGCTTTCCGACGACTCCTTGGCAGGCCTTCGTTTCTTCCCGCCCTCGTACAACACCCACTGCACCTCCGACCAATTAGAACAAATGTTACACAGCTCGGCCAGAGCGCATTCTCGCCCTCGGCACCGAGCGCAAGGGCATGAGGATCTATTCCCGGAAATGAGCGGAATCCTTGATCCATAATGATAATAATAAATGAAAAGGAAAAAGAATACGGTTACTTACAATTTTCACTTCACTTTCACACAAAAATGCAAGGCTCGGGCCGAGAGCATTCGCGCCCTCGGCAACGAGCGCAAAGGGCATGAAAATAAATGAAAATGAAAAAGAACATGGAATTTTTATTCTAAAATTAATATTAATAATACTTACCTGTATAATTTATCTAGCCCTAAATCCCCAAAAACCACACCAAAATTTACCACATTGGCAACCCTATTACCTCCTATTCTGTCCGCCAGTTGGCAACACTGTCGTTGACAGTTACAAAACCTTCCCTCAAAATCAGTTGTGATAGGCAGATCGTGGGGTAGGATGGGTGGGACTAGATAAATTATACAGGTAAGTATTATTAATATTAATTTTAGAATAAAAATTCCGTATTAATAAACATTACCTTAATATAATTTATCTAGCCCGATTAACCACATAGAAAAGGAGGAGGGAATCTGAGTACAATTTCCCCTTCAGACAGAATAGGACATAAAACAATCAAAGAAATATATATTATAGGCAGTCAAAACTCAACCCAAGGTCTAAGATACTAACAACTCAAAGTCTCCTACCATAATGCCACCAAACTGCGGTAGCACATGACAAGGAGTAAGTGCATAGTCAGTCTGTCTGTACTAAAGTCAGGTGACCGACCAGGTGACCAGTCAGACGAATCGAGGACAGCAAGGCTGCACCCTGAGGACTATCAAGCACTATTCTTTCCCTGAAGGATGAGTGTCTGGACTGTCTGGGGGATTCAAAGCTAAGCAAACCTTGGGGGTGTATCAACGCAACCCAACGTCACCAGCAACGAATCGGCTCATGAGCAACTCCTAACTCGAGCTTTCTGGTGCCAAGAGAAAGGAGCACGGAGCAAAAAGGCGATTCAGTCCCGAAGGACGAATGCCTGACAGTCCAACCTGGTCTCATGTTACACGATCATCGGGGGCGTATCAACGCAACAGACTTCGTCAACAAGAAACTCAGGGCTACTAAATGTCGCCTGATCTCGCACGAGTGTCTGACTCCGAGAAAACAGGTGAGACAAAAAGTAGATGGTGAGCGAGTCACCAGATGACAGCAGACGATCCATCGACTAATTCCCTGTCCAGGACAGTGGAAGAAGCATGAGTCGTCAGGACAAGCGAACCAGTGGCTAGTCCTAGGTCGGCATCGACTCTGGGAGAAGCGTAGTCGCCAGTGCCGACAACCCAGTGGCTGGTACCATTTCACACTGACAATGGAAGCAGCATGAGTTGCCAAGCACTCAGTCCTTGTCATCAACAACACCTAAATACCAAACTGCCTAATTCCCATTATAACTACGTAAAAAACTGCCATGGGTTATAATACAAAAAACAAAAAACAACAAATATATACAACAAAACAAAAATTAATTAATAATATACAGGTAGCAACCAAACGTAAAACAGGAAGACTACCTAATTCTCCTGTCTGACGACCTGTCCTGCCATCACCAACGGGCCCAAAGAACGAAGGTCGCCTAGAACTAGAGAAATATCCCTCAAGTAAAAAGAGGCAAAAACAGAATTAGAACGCCAAGTCGCCGCCTCAAGCACCTTGGCGACTGAGACGTTCTTCATAAAAGCTACTGATGTAGCAACTGCTCTAACACTGTGTGCTCTCGGCGTCTGGTCTTCCCCGGCAGCCGAACCACCAGTTTTAACGATCAGATCTCTGAGAAAAAAGGATACTCCATTCTTTGAAATAGGTCTCTTGACATTTCGGGGTGAAATAAACAGATGACGGGGACGACCCTGAATGTCCTTCGTGCGGCGTAAATAGCATGAGAGCGCCCTAACAGGGCAAAGAACTAATTCCTCATTTAAATTACCGACAAAGTCGACCAGCGACTTCAGTACAAAAGACCTGGGAATGGGATTATCAGACGATTCAGTCTTTGCGACAAATTCAGGAAGGTATGACAAAATCATGTCTTGTCCAGATCTGGCAACCAGAAAAGAGAGTGCTTGCAGTTCACCCACCCTCTTGGCTGTAGCCAGCGAGACAAGGAAGAGTGTCTTAGAAGAGAGGTCCCTAAATTTGGCAGAATTCAGAGGCTCAAACGGAGGGAACCTTAAGGCTTGAAGGACTTTGTTAACGTCCCATGTCGGAGGCGAACACTGCGGCCTGGGTCGAGATAGGGAAAAAGATCGAAGTAAATCTCTAATGACATAAGATGAGAGATCTCAGGAAGCCTTGCCTTAAAAACATAGGAAAGCATAGACCTATAACCCTTAATGCACGAAGGTGACAGGGCCCTGTCATGATGCAAATGAACTAAAAACTCCGCTACTTTCGGTAAGGAAGGTCTAGAAATTGAATGTCCTTGAGACTTACACCAACGTCTGTAAACCGACCATTTAGCCTGATAATTTACTCTGGTTGATTGCCGTCTGGCAAGAGCCAACTGTCACGCCACTCTGGAGGAGAACCCTTCGTGCTTGGAGAACCTCCTGACAGTCTCCAGGCATGAAGATGAAGCATGTGGAGCCTCTGATGGAACCGATGAAAATGGGGTTGTTTGAGAAGATCTGGTCTCTCTGGCAGGCGAATGGGGGGTTCCACCAGTGCTTCCAGAAGGTCGGGAAACCACTCCTTCTGTGGCCGGAAGGGGGCAATCAAGGTGAGATCCAGACGCTTGGTTGCCATCATTTTGTTGAGGACTGACCTCACCAGAGAGAACGGAGGAAAAGCATAGGCTTGAAGTCCCTCCCAGTCCTGCAAAAGAAAGTTCGTCCCGGCACTCTGAGGAGTCTGGTAAGGGGCGAAGAATATCTGGCACGAAAATTCAGTGGGTGGCAAACAGATCGACGGTGACAGGCCATTTCTTCCTGAGGCTGTCGAAGACTTCCTGGCAAAGTGTCCATTCCGACCCTTGAACTTCGTTCGGTCTCGATAAGGCGTCTGCTAAGACGTTGTGATGGCCCAGGATAAACTGAGGGACCAACGTAATCCCCCGTCTTCTGCCCAACACAGGATTGATCGGGCTTCTTGAGTGAGAAGATCCGACTGTGTGCCGCCTTGGTTTCTCAAGTACGAGACTGCTGTGGTGTTGTCGACAAAGATCGCAACAACCGACTCCAACAGTTGATCCTGAAATGAAAGAAGGCCTAGGTACACTGCCCTTAGTTCCCTCCAATTTATTGACATGATCCTCTCCTCCTCTAACCAAAGGCCCAAAGCGGCTTCGGAGCCCAGGTGTGCGGTGAACTTGCATCCACCAACAGAGATCCTTCCGACATTGTGGAGAAGAGGCGACTATCGTGTCCTCGGACACGAAATCCCATGACTGGTGAAGTGTCGACTGAAGGGACCTCATTCTGAGACGACCTCCAGGAACCAGTTGGATGAGGGATGACAAATGGCCCAGGAGAGACCTCCAAAGAGAAACTGGCTGCGTTACGGAGGACAAAAATTCTTTGATCAGACTCAGAAGCTTGTCTATCCGTTTCTGAGCGGGAGAAGCCCTCAAAATCTGGGAATTCAAAACAATCCCCAGATAAGTCATGATCTGGCAAGGGATTAGATTGGACTTGTCGAAGTTGACACGAATGCCCAACTCGACACAAAGAGACAGAACTATCTCCCTCGACCGGAGACATTTCTCTAGAGATTCAGCCTGGACTAGCCACTCGTCCAGATACCAAAGCATCCTTACATTTAATTGATGCAGAATACCTGAAAGAGGAGCCATCACCCGAGAAAAGACCTGTGGAGCAGTGGTGAGGCCGAAACAAAGGGTCTTGAACTGGAAAACTCCCGAGCCCGTGAAAACCGAAGGTAAGGTCTGCTTCTTGGATGGATGGGGATTTGCAGATAAGCATCCTGCAGATCGATGGAAATCATCCAGTCCCCCTTCCTGACGGATGAAAGAACAGTCTGGACCATCTCCATCTTGAACTTGGACTTTAGAATGAACTTGTTCAAGACCGAAAGATCTATGATGGGGCGCCAGGCACCCGAGGCCTTTAGAACTACAAACATCCGAGAGTAAAACCAGGGAGAAGGAGGAGCTCGCTCCATGGCATCCTTCTCCAAGAGGGCCAAAAGCTCCTTCTCCAAGGCTTGACCCCTGATTGAGTGAGGGGAATAACTGCTGAACTTGAGAGGACGATTGGAAAGTGGAGGTCTGGAAACAAAACGGATCTCGTAACCTTCCTTCAGGACCTCCACCACCCAAGCATCCACCACTCTCCCCTGCCAAGCTGACCAATGGCGGGAGAGACAAGCTCCTACTGCGGTCTCCAGGCAAGGTGATGACTCCTACTTCCGAAAATTCTTACGCAGAGACAAGGAAGAAGAAGAAGAAGGTCCTCCTGGAGGTTGAGCTCTTTCTCTGCCCTTAGAGCCACGCCAAGAACCTCTCCCGCGTTTCAAAGGGTGAGCACCATAGGATGAAGTAGAGGCACCAGCAACCTGAGATGTACTCTGGAAAAAAGAGCCAGAAGGAGGTTGTTGGGCTGGAGCAGAAGGTACAGATCTGGTCCTAAACTTACGCTTACTCCTTGAAGGAAGGGGAGGAAGACCAGAGGAAAAAGCTCTTGATAAGGCCCAGTGAGCTTGGGAAGAGGCATCACCTTGATGTTCCTTCAAAACCTCAGAAAGCACAGACATATCGAAAAGGAAATCGCCAAAAGGAGAAGAGGACAACAGACGGGTTCTCTGAATCTCCGATACAGAGGAGGGTAACTGCGACAAATACAGGTTACGCCTTAGAGAAACAAGAAAGGCCTGCATTGAAGCAGCAAGTTCGTTCTGATGTACAGAAGCGATTGAAATGGATGAGCAGAATTTCTCAAAAAGAGGAGCATCAGGAGGAACAAACCCGGAGTCCTTGATATACATTAAAAGCCCTCCGAGGAACCACATATTGAAGGATTGAGCTTCTTGTAAGGAGCTCATAACAGACTCCATAGCAATAAAATCTTCAATTGAGACAGAGACCGAAGCCTTAGAAGGCAAGGGTTGACTTGAAAGTCGAACAAAATCAGGATTTGGCTTGGGAGGTAGAGAGAATGAAGAATCATCCGCCACCTGATAAACTCCTCTCCGGTGTCGTAGAAGAGAAGAGAGCTTCCTCTTTCCTTCCCCGATCACCTTCGAAAGTTTAGCGGCAACGTCCGCCCTCACTCTCACGAACCTCTGGGCAAAGGGAAAACGTAAAAATTCCTGTGACCGGGAAGGACCATCAAGAAAAATCCCTTCTGTAATACAACGAGGCGGAGGCTGCTTCTGCTCTTTAGGCCTCGCCTGAGGAAGAAAACTCAAAATTAAATAAAAAAGTTTCTTGAATTCTACATCATGACATCCATTCGAGGAAACATCAATATCACACGAATTCGCGTCATCATCATCATCATCGTCAGATCCTAACTTAGAAACTTCCCCTGAAGTAAGATCCTGACGACTAGCTATCTTAGGCCTGACACTAATATCCCTCCCCCCTTCTCCTAAATAAGCGCCCTTTGGCACTGCTACGGGACTAACAGGGGACACGTTGGGTAAAGATTCGTTAGGCACCTGCCCGCACCGGATCCCCCCTAGGCCTACGCCACGACGGGGTTCACAAGCCGGGGTATCTGTCGCACCGTTACCCATGGTGCTGTCGACAGGTACCTGACGAGGAGCTGAAAATGAATCTAAAAGAGTGTTAGACATTCTAGTAAAGGCTTCTTGAAAATTCTCTGACAGATTGTTAAACTTAGCTGAAATATCTCTATCCACAAGCCAGGCAGTTCCTGATGTTGCTGGCAGAAGGAAGCATCGTATTATCTTGGCAATCCATTGTAGAATTGGACAGGTCAGTAGTTCCGGGTCGCGCAAAAGTTCGTAATTTAAGATAAGAACCACAACAGAAATCAAAGTTAATTCACTATTTCGTGATGTAATGCGTGAGTGGTAATTCACATAAAGTCTCATTTAACAAATAATGAAAGCTTTAAAGGCACAAAAAGGTTTAAGTTAATTTATAAAGAGCGGCCGTGATGTAAACAACACGGGCGCTCGTTAACAACTGATTTTGAGGGAAGGTTTTGTAACTGTCAACGACAGTGTTGCCAACTGGCGGACAGAATAGGAGGTAACAGGGTTGCCAATGTGGTAAATTTTGGTGCGGTTTTTGGGGATTTAGGGCTAGATAAATTATATTCAGGTAATGTTTATTAATACTGTACTTACAATGCTCGGGCCGAGAGCATTCGCGCCCTCGGCACCCAGCGCAAGGGCAGATAATAAATGAAAATGAAAAAGAACACTGTAGTACTTATAATTTCACTTTCACACTATCACACAAAAAATACAAGGCTCGGGCCGAGAGCATTCACGCCCTTGGCACCGAGCGCAAATGAGGATCAATCTTCGGAAAAGAGCGGAAGACCCCACACTTGCGGCCCTCCACCTCCGGGTTACTCTACGGTTGATGGGGGGGGGGGGGGGGGGGAAAGTTCCATGTCTGATGATCCATAAAATCAATGTAATAAAAGATGAAAAAGGCGGTAACGTACTTACAATTCGGCAATCGGAACAAATGGAGCATGCTAGGTTGCCAGTTAGTGAATTTTGAACAAAATCTTATGGAGTCATGTCGCATGAGATTTGAGGGTAATTCTATACAATAGCTCCGCCACTAATAATTTTGATAATATTTTTTTCTGACGAATTACTTAGTGCTTTATCTAAAGCTGACCTTTTTTTTTTTGAGGAGGAACAGTATTTTTACTCTATTTGTTAACCTTTCCAATCTTGGGGGACCCCCAGTGGAAACCGGGGTTTTTGGGTAGGGAATGAATTAAAGAATCTGTTTTAACCCTTAAACGCCGAATGGACGTATTAAACGTCGAGTCAAAATCTCCCCAGATTGCCGAATGGACGTACCATACGTCGACTCAAAAAAGTTTTTTTTAAAATTCGCAGAAAAATACTTATAGGCCTACCAGCCAAAAACTTTTGAATCACGCGCCTTGGGGGATGCTGGGAGTTCACGGATCAAGGCGTTGTTTTGTTTAAAATCGTTATGCAGGCGCGCAAGCGCGAATTTCTTTCTTATCGCACTAAAAAGTATCAGTGACACATCTCAAAAATTATTTCGTCACTTTGACATAATTTTTGCACCGTTTTAAATTATCCGTTACATGAAGTATTATATATGAAAATGTGTGCAATTTCATTTAAAATACAACAAAAAAATAATCATGATTGTAGCTTTTATCAGTTTTGAAATATTTCCATATAAATAATGATAAGTGCCAAAATTTCAACCTTCGGTCAACTTTGACTCTACCGAAATGGTCAAAAAACGCAATTGTAAGCTAAAACGCTTATATTGTAGTAATATTCAACTATTTACCTTAATTTTGCAACAAATTGGAAGTCTCTAGCACAATATTTCGATTTATGGTGAATTTATGAAAAAAATTTTCCTTCTTCTGAAAAAAAAAAATCATACATGCGATTGTGGTAATGTTTGCACCATTTTAAAATTAGCCGTTGCATAAAGTTTTATATATGTAAATGTGCGCAATTTCATGTACAATACAACTAAAAACAACCCATGGTTGTAGCTTTTATCAGTTTTGAAATATTTTCATATAAAAAATGATAAGTGACAAATTTTCAACCTTCGGTCAATTTTGACTCTACTGAAATGGTCGAAAAACGCAATTGTAAGCTAAAACTCTTATATTTTAGTAATATTCAATCATTTACCTTCATTTTGTAACAAATTGGAAGTCTCTAGCACAATATTTCAATTTATGGTGAATTTATGAAAAAAATAAAATTTTCCTTACGTCCGCGCGGTAACTCTTCCGAAAAAATCATACGTGCGATTGTGGTAATGTTTGCACCATTTTAAATTAGCCGTTACATAAAGTTTTATATATGAAAATGTGCGCAATTTCATGTAGAATACAACGAAAAATAATTGAAGGTTGTAGCTTTTCTCATTTTTGAAATATTTGCATATAAATCACGATAAATAGAAAATACTACGTTCGGTCAACTTTGACTCTACCGAAATGGTCGAAAAACGCAATTGTAAGCTAAAACTCTTATATTTTAGTAATATTCAATCATTTACATTCATTTTGCAACAAATTGGAAGTCTCTAGCACAATATTTCGATTTATAGTGAATTTATGAAAAAACTTTCCTTCCATCCGCGCGCGGATTCTCCGCCATAAATCTCCGAATTGCGTACATCTCATTCTAAGAAAATTTGCTCCGTTTCATATTAGGCATTTCATAGAGTTTTATATATGAAAATGTGCGCAATTTCATTTAGAATAAAAGAAAAATATTTGAAGGTTGTAGCTTTTCTAATTTCCGAAATAATTGCATATAAAAAAAATTATTAAAAAATTTCGACATTTGGTCATTTTTAACTCGTCGGAAATGGTCGAAAACTGCAATTGTAAGCTAAAACTCTTACAGTATCGTAATATTCAATCATTTGTATTCGATTTACGGTGAATTTTTGAAAAAAAAAAATTTTTTACGTCCGCGCGTTACGAATTCATACATCATCTTGTGATAATATTTTTCCAGTGTTGCTTTTATTGTTTTACAATGTATTATATATCAAAATGATTGCAATTTAGTGTAAAATACAACGAAAAAAAAGAAACTCGTTAGTTTTTACCGTTTTTTGCACAGCGTGATTTTAATACAATTATGTATTAATTTTTTTTTTTGCTACCATATATCGCATTATTTACATATGATAATGATATTATTTTTCATTTCTGATGATTGCATACAAAACTTCAGGCAATGACAAAAAAAGGAGCCAAAAATGAACTCTTAATCTTCAAAACTAAGCGCGCTGTGATTTTTTGAAAAAAATATTTTTTCCGCTTCCGCGCTCACTCAAAACCGGCTCCGGCATTCGGGGGAGTTTTTGATTTTTACCGCTTCGGCGTTTAAGGGTTAACATACGAATAATGGCACATGTAGAATTAGCAATAAACAAGGCCACCAGCTAACCTAAACAAACCACCTAACCTAACCTAGTAGCCGTATCCTTACCTAGCGGGGGGAGGGGGGGCTTCACCCCCCTGCACCCCCCCCTTACACAGCCATATTAAATGTAAGACAGCCTAAAACCCTTTTTGTACTTACTTAGGTTGGAGGGTAAAGGTGAGCTGCCATCTTACAGAATGCTTGGAGCCACCGACTCTCGATAGTATTAGTATGAGCTCCAGTGTGCGGGTCCACAAAGTTCAAGGAGGGGTTGACTCTTAAATGAAGAAATCCCTCCTCATTTAGTCAATCGTATGCCTTCCAAGTCAGAAATGATGGTAGTGCCAGGCTTTATATAATCCGTTATCACTGTTAAAACTGTCACTTTGTCCCTAATTTCTACAGGAACACCAATTGAGACAATAACTTGGGAGAAAATCCACATAAATTGATGTCAAAGTAGATGGTACATGAGAAACCACACCAGAATTTGAAGGTTCGCACGCCTCCATGGCTCTCAAAAGACTGAAAAATAAGCGGTGGAAATTGTGTGAAAAGTGTCGAAAAGTGTTAGTTTCCTGGTAAAATTGTCACCTGACTGGGTATTCAAGTCACGTGATTCTAGTTTTGTTAACGTGCTAGTCCCAAGTAAAATGTGGATAATCATCATTGGTTAAAAACTATGACGTTAGGGTGATGTCTTGCTATGTAAAATACAGTCGATGATGTAATAATGACATAATATATGTTTTTAACGTACAAACGAACAAACGAGAGCTCAGTCTGGAGAGGAATTTGAGAGTTATGAAGTCGAGGGACTTAATTTTTTTCAGGGGGGTCAAATTTAATTTTGATTTTTAAACCACTTCTAGACCTAGCGCCATTTAGATTTATATATCAAACGAAACCTTGGACTTCCCTCTTTTTAGTGAAAGTACTTAAATTTGATAGCTTGCTGGCAGAGCTATTGTATAGAATTACCAATTTGAGCATCACTGTACTTGCGAGCAGACGACGCAACGAAAATTGACTCATCGTTGCCAATCTAGTGGAGCTTCACACATACGCCAATGCATTTATAAACTGTTTCCATGAATTCTAGTTGTCATAGTAATGCAGCAATGATAAAATTGCTTTGCTCTAATATGTATATATACTAAAAATAGATAAGCTAATTTCACTTATTTCCCCGGTTTTGTGTAAGTCTTATACCCAGTTTGGAGGGTAACACATACCAATGGACAAAACTGATAAACAATTGAAGAGCGCAAAACGCCGCAAAGAATGCCGTAGTTCCCTTGGATAGGCCTAATTAGTGGTTGGAAGTTGTTTTTACGATTGTTGTGATGAAAGTGCCCCAGCGTCTATGGGTACAAGTGGTGTGGGGATTTAGCGCAGGAAATGGGAAGTTTATTGACACAAGCGACTCCACAAACATCGAGATGGCGTCAATCTTCTAAACAATTTTTAATTGTAAGTAAAGATTTTGAAAGCGTCATGGGGGTAGTGTGCACTGCGTTGGCCACACTTTTCATGACCCTGTGTTTATATCTTAAAATATGGCTTTAATATCTAACTTTGGAGAAAATACTTACTTTGGAAGGGGAGTAGAGGTCTTGAGCTCCTGCTATAACCACCAACAACTCACGACTGATGACCATCTCCAGTGTCAGGACGTGTTAAAAGTACTTTTTTGGAGGGTGGCCAAAAATGCAGTAGTCAGTGAGTTGGCCAGTCCAGTCGGTTGTTTACCCTAGTTCAAGTGCAATTTGGAGTGAATTAAGACCAAAATGTGTATAATTACAATCAAATAAGTACTTTGGAGTTTCAGTTGTGATGGCAGTGAGGATGAAACCACTGATTAGCTACAAAGTAAAAATGAATTTCAGTTCAAACCATGACCCCGGGAATAAGAAGTTTCATACTTTCACTAATGTAGGCAACAAAATGTAGTTTTATTGTGCTGATAACAACTGCAATCTTGAGTAAGATCAATAAACGTTACATATATACGACAATATCGTTCAAATGAAGGCTGGGAAGGACGTGAAATCCATGACGATTACGAAGGGCACCTCAGTTGGTCGACACCATATTGAATTTTTTTAAACTGCCTTGAAAACATATTTTACAAAGGCTTCACATGCTTATTTTATTTCGTATGGCGCTTTCATACCTATTATCACATTATGTTGACGAAACTTCAATCTTCATAGAATGGTATGCTTAAAGATGTAATTGTATTCTTGTTTCACCAATTAAATATAGGGTGAATAAAGCTGATCCATCTGATGACGATGGATACATGACGGTGTTTCCCCCTACTTGATAAGGGCGGAAGTCAGTCCACTGAAATATAGGCCCTAGGTAGTGTCCTTAGCTTTAAACCAGTGTGTTTTAATGGACCTTTAATAGCTACTAGAGATTACTATAGCTAGGTAAAACACCACAAAATGAGAAATTAACCTACCCTAGGTTACTGCTTGTGGTAATTCTTCAGAAGCACTCCGCACTGGATATTAAAATAAATAATCACCTACATGGAAAGAGCATGTGAAAAGCAATATAAAAAGTATAGTCATTATATGAGAGATGAACGGGGTGGAATTAAATGAGCTTGATAAGTTTTTACCTCGAGTTTTTCCTAAGTCGGGAGAGGTGTTTCCTCTATGGTAATGTTTACTTTTAATGAGCGGTAATTCTTCAGAAGCAGTCCGCACTGGATATTAAAATAAATAATCACCTACATGGAAAGAGCATGTGAAAAGCAATATAAAAAGCATAGTCATTATATGAGAGATTGAACGGGGTGGAATTAAATGAGCTTGATAAGTTTTTACCTCGAATTTTTCCTAAGTTGGGAGAGGTGTTTCCTCTGCGGTAATGTTTACTTTTAATGAGCTCTCTAACTTATTTTCTTACGCAAAACAACCAGAAAGGAGTGCTTTGCAGCAATAATAATAATTGGGAGCACCTACTGATTCGCGGGCCCACTCGACCGCCGACCGAAATCGGCGGAAGAACACCAAAACCCATATGGCGGCGATACCAAAACAACAACAAACAAAGTAAGGAGCGACTACATATCGGCGACCATCGATTGTGTGTGCTGCCAGTAAGGCCGTAGCGGAACGGCGCTTCGCGCCTTATCCGCATATTTAAAGATTCTTGGCAAGCACGGCATGTACGGCAAGAGGTAATGTTGCGCTGCGCGCGCTACCCACAGGGTTTACAGTAAGGCTACTTACCGTGGCAGATAGATTTGGGTGTCGCATCGCTTACGCCGACGTCCTTTCGTCACTACAGAGCGATCACACCTAAAGGCGTTCCTGTTGTAGTCGATCCAACAAATAGCTCCACAACACTCGCAGTTTTTTTGGCTGTAGAATTAAATTATGTCTCTGAGCATATTCAATCACAACTTCTTTACCACCACTACTAGACAAATAATGATAAAATTCACCGTAACCCACATTGCACTGCAAACAATCGGTAGGAAATCGAAGGTCTCTGTCAAAATTAATGCCAGAAGGGCCAGCCACTAACTCTGCCATAGCTACAGGAAGACAAAATGCCGGTTTTTGCTTCATTTTTCCAGTATTCAGTCAAACAAGGATATCAGTGGACACTGGACAGCTGACTTTATTACTCCGCTGAAATGCTAGTGAAACTTAGTTTTCGACTAAAGTCGTTCGTAATTGGTTATGAACCCCATGATGTCATAACGATGTCACACCTCTCAGCCAATAATGAGTAACTGGAACTGCTTTTGTTTGCGTAAGAAAGTAAGTTAGAGGGCTCATTAAAAGGAAACATTACCGTAGAGGAAACACCTCTCCCGACATAGGAAAAATTCGAGGTAAAAACTTATCAAGCTCATTTAATTCCACCCCGTTCAATCTCTCATATAATGACTATACTTTTTATATTGCTTTTCACATGCTCTTTCCATGTAGGTGATTATTTATTTTAATATCCAGTGCGGATTGCTTCTGAAGAATTACCTAATGAGCCCTCTAACTTACTTTCTTACGCAAACAAAAGCAGTTCCAGTTACTCATTATTGGCTGAGAGGTGTGACATCGTTATGACGTCATGGGTTTCATAACCAATTACGAACGACTTTAGTCGAAAACTAAGTTTCACTAGCATTTCAGCGGAGTAATAAAGTTACCTGTCCAGTGTCCACTGGTATCCTTGTTTGACTTAATACTCAAATAATGAAGCAAAAACCGGCATTTTGTCTTCCTGTAGCTATGGCAGAGGCAGTGGCTGGCCCTTCTGGCATTAATTTTGACAGACCTTCGATTTCCTACCGATTGTTTGCAGTGCAATGTGGGTTACGGTGAATTTTATCATTATTTCTCTAGTGGTGGTAAAGAAGTTGTGATTGAATATGCTCAAAGACAATTTAATTCTAAAGCAAAAAAAACTGTGAGTGTTGTGGAGCTATTTGTTGGATCGACTACAACAGGAACGCCTTTAGGTGTGATTGCTCTGTAGTGA
Source organism: Macrobrachium nipponense (assembly GCF_015104395.2). Classification (NCBI taxonomy): domain Eukaryota; kingdom Metazoa; phylum Arthropoda; class Malacostraca; order Decapoda; family Palaemonidae; genus Macrobrachium; species Macrobrachium nipponense. The sequence continues at coordinate 76,970,937 of NC_087210.1, read as the reverse complement.
CGAAAGGATGTTGGCGTAAGCAATGCGACACCCAAATCCATCCGCCACGGTAAGTAGCCTTACTGTAACCCCTGTGGCTAGCGCGCGCAGCGCAACATTAGCTCTTGCCAGTAAATGCCGTGCTTGCCAAGAATCTTTAAATATGCGGATAAGGCGCAAAGCGCCGTTCCGCCACGGCCTTACTGACAGCACACACAAATCGATCGTCGCGGATATGTAGTCGCAACCTACTTTGTTGTTGTTATGGTATTGCCGCCATATTGGTTTTGGTGTTCTTCCGCCGATTTCGGTCGGCGGTCGAGTGGGCCTGCGAATCTGTAGGTGTTCCCAATTATTATTATTGCTGCAAAGCACTCCTTTCTGGTCGGCGGTTTAGTGGGACCGCAAATCTGTAGGTGCTCCCAATTATTATTATTGCTGCAAAGCACTCCTTTCTGGTATTTCCCCACCCAAAACCCCCGATTCCCAACTGGGGGCCCCCAAGCTTGTTGGGTGGAAAAGGGGGTTAAAATAACATTTCCTCAAGAAAACAAGACGAGATTCACTGAAAAAACACCATTAAATGAAGGATTGTTAATTGTCTTTTAGAAATTGGTGATGCGGCTTGCTACTGAAGAATTACCCTGCTTGTTAATTTGCTTTAGTATTGTTTGTTTGTTTGTATGGTGATTTTACGTTGCATGTAACCAGTGGTTATTCAGCAACGGGACCAACTGCCCGAGAATCGAACTCGCGACCACCGAGATGGTACGCCAAAATCATACTGACTACGTCACTGAGGCGCCTTAATTTGCTTTAGCCTTAGGCTACAACAACTTTCGCTATGTACCTATAGGATAATACTAGGCTAGTAGTAACGGGTTAGTCTAAGCATACCTAATCCACACCACTTCTAACACCACGCTACCGAAATAACCGAGCTTATATAACTTTTCTTGAAACGATGACGTTAACTGGACCAAAATATAAATTATCTAGCCAATGTTGGCCTAGGGTAGTAACTCCAATTGCTCTTCTCAACCGGTTACCTACTTATGGCCATTATTTGCTTAAATATTCCTTTCTACTAAAAGCACACTTCAATCAACACTATATATACTCACATTACAACTAAACTTGGATGCGGCAAACGTCTGTCTGCTTCAGTACATATAACACGACAAACAGAAGCTCATAAACATATTATCTTCTTTCTGTCATTTTTGTTATTCGATTCTAAAGCGCCCTACAGACTATCATACATGTATGATCAAATTGGCGTTGGACAATCCAATTTGAGAATGTAGAGGCTTGTTTGAAGGATTGAACAAGCAGTTTGAAGCTAGCTTGTCCAACAAGACGTTTGACCAGCATGCTTGACGAGTCTGTAGTGGTGTTTGATCATACATGCTCATTTGGTCACCATCAACCATGGCGAACACACAAGATAACCAAGAATTTTGGATAGAGTTCATTGAACTCTATCAATCATTTCCATGTCTTTGGAAGGTTAAAAGTGAGGAATACAAAAATAGGACACTAAAGGCAAAGTGTCAGCAAAAATTGCTTGATAAATTGAGAGAACACATCCCAAATGCCACCAAGGATATGATACCAAAGAAAATTAACTCTCTTCGTACTAGCTACAGGAGAGAATTAAAAAAGGTGGTTCAAAGTGAGAAATCTGGTGCTGCAACTGAAGACATATATGTACCCTCCTTATGGTTTTTCGGTGCTCTAAATTTTCTCCGAGACCAGGAAATTCAGGAAGAAGGGATATCTACAATAGACATTGATGAAGAGGTGAGGAAATATTCAAACACATTTAATGCAATGTATATATATTTAGGTAGTTTTTTGTACACTCTGTAGATACAGATACAACTTTCAGTATATCCAAGTAGTATCAATTTATATCTGATAAACCTGATGTTATCAAGAGATAATGGTAATTGTCAGTGTAGAGAATCACATATCTTAATGATAGTGCATCAAATAATGAAAATAAATAAATCATGGTTGCGGTCTACATAATTATTAATGTAGCTTCCAGTGTATAAGAGTTCGTGAATGTATTATATATGTACTGTCAGTATGTCTACAACAATGCACAAATAATTACCTATGTTTAGCTAATTTGCTAGATTTGTAAAGCACAAGAGTACCATGTACGAGAACATAATGCACAGCTACCCTAAACAATATGTAATCAAGCTATATAAATTCTAGTTCAGCTATAACTTCCATGTGATCCTACATACTTGCTAGGGCATCCATCCTGGGCCATTGAAATACTGACAATACTTATTGCGTACATCCTTGGCTGACAATGAAGACTGTTGAACAGTTGGTTCAAAAGGAATGAGCTGCCTTCTACTGATACTTTCTACATATTGTTCTCCATCTCCACTCATATAATTATGCAAGTAGCAACATGCAAGGATTATTTTGGACACTTTAGTTGGGGATAGATTGATTGTCGAGTGTAAAATACGAAACCTAGATGACAACATGCCAAAGGTCCTTTCCACTACATTTCTGGCTCGTGACACCCTATAATTGTATATCTGTTGTTCTTTAGTAAGATTGGCATGACTATATGGCTTCATGATATTCTCCAACAGAGGGAACGCATCATCCCCTATTAAAACATAAGGAACAGGATCAGTTGTTCCTGGTAGAGGGCTTGGTGCAGGAATGTGTAGTTTATCCTCTGTTAAGTCCTGACTAAATCTTGTGTTTCCATAAACACCCCCATCTGAGACTCTTCCATTTGTTCCTATATGTACCATAAGGAACTGACATTTGGCATTAACTATAGCCATTAAAACTACACTAAAAGTACCTTTATAATTATAGTAGTAAGAACCAGAGTTATATGGCTTTGTAATTTTAACATGTTTTCCATCAATAGCTCCGAGGCAGTGAGGAAAGTCCCATTTCCGATCAAACTCTTCAGACACTGACATCCATTCCTCCTCGCTCTCTGGTATCTGTGAATATTAATAGGATACATAAATATCTTCCAAATAATACCCTTAAATGTTAATTTGGTTACAAATTCATTATAGAATGATACTACTAAAGATATCATCAAAGGAACACACACACAATCCGGCCCCTTTTTCTCTCTCTTTCTCTGCAGAATTAACTTTTAGATATTTTTTTTCATCAGTCATCTAAATGCCAATGGAAATGTTGTGAATCCCTGGGGGTTCACGAACCAGGGACGGATCCAGAATTTTTTTTGTGGGAGGGGGGTGGGGGGAGGAAAATCTTCCATTTATATATATATTTTGTTTTTATTCACAAACAAAATCTCTAAATATATATATATATATATATATATATATATATATATATATATATATATATATAATATATATATATATATATATATAATATTTTTTTATTTTTTTTTTGCTTGAGGGCAGGGGGATCACATGCTCACTGACTGTTTAATTAAGCTTAGTTTGGGTCGGTCTTTAGTACAATCTTTTTTTTGGACCAGTGGGAGGATGCATCCCCCATACCCCCCCTCCCCCTCCCCCTCTCCCCCCTTTGGATCCGCCCTGTCAGAAACCCGAGAGTGAAAACCCGTGCTTTAGTTAATTTCTTGACACAAGACACATTTGTCTGTAATGTTAAGATTTTATATGATGTTTATCACAATATATAATGTAATAATTGACTTTCAACCATTCCCCGTGTTTTCTAGGTACCAGGGACCTCTGAATGTGACACACAAAAATCCACAAAGAAAAGAAAAGTTGCTGCTGAGGGGAAAAAAAGAATTACTAGAGTTAGCTTGTAAGCACCTTGAAAAGGACGAGGGTGTGGATCCATTAGGACAGAGCTGGGCAGAGGAATTTAAAAAATTAGAAGAAAACCAGCAAATTTACGCTAGAAAAGCTATTAATGATATATTATATGAGGGCCGACTCGGGAGACTCAACATGAACTCGGTGAAAATTAATGAACCACAACTCTTACGATCAGTACAAAAATCAGATCATATGAACACTGTAAGAGTAATCACTCATCCTGTTGTCAAGGAACATAGGTCCATAGAGGATCTATTAAATGATCCACAATTTAGTTAATATGACTGAGTACCAGTAACTGAAATATAAGTAGCCTACATAATGTGAAATTTATTTCTCATACATTCATGTAATTAATTACATACACTATGTTTTTATGTATATACCGGTAAACAGTACTGTTATATTTTTGTTTAAACTCTCCCTCTCTCTCTCTTTCTCTATCTCTCTTTCTCTCTCTCTCTCTCTGATATGCAATGACATTTGCTTACACCTGTGGTAAATATTATTTTAATTTCATAAGCTGCTTCCTACAACTGTAAAAGAGCAAATGATGAAATAAGCATTCATCAATTTGTTTTTTTACCTTACCTTTATTACATCTTTTAGTGATGACACTATAGCATCACACGTCTCTATCACAATGTTACCAAGACTCTGAGGAGAGATGCAGCACGCAAACTTCAGATCTTCGAAGGAATCTCCAGTTGCAAGAAATCGGAGAGTACATAACAATCGTTGACTTGCTGGTATAGCATCTCTGAGTTGCGTTGTCTTTTTCTCAATTATTGGTGAAACCATCGTCAGCAGGTTCATAAATGTGTCGTGGTCCATTCGAAGGTAATTTCTATAGTCTTCAGGTGATGATACCAGTAGCTCATTTAACAGGCATTGATGAGACAGTTCACATCTCTTCTTGTACCACTCTTTCATCCACAATCGTCTCTTTTTGTTTTTATCGTCGACTTCTTCGCTGGCAAGCGCCAGCAGAACAGCTATACAAGCTTTCCTTTTGCTCATGCCTCCACGCCTCAATGAAATGAACTGACGTTTGATCATACATATTATCAGTCTATGGCAGTGTATGAACAAACATGTTGGTCATACATGTTTGACAGTCTGTAGGGCGGGTAACGGTGAAAGGGAAAACTCGGCCGTAGTCCGTAGACCACTCGTGAGTCGTGACACCTTTGCCATAAATCTTAACAAATATTCTTCACTAGCTGAATTATGAAAACTCTAATATTTTCTAAATATATAACACAAAACGTTTATATATAATATTCTCACTTATCTTATATATTTCATATACAGTACAAAATTATACAATTCTGTAAATATCATAAGTTGTTGAGCGTTCCTGAAACTTTGGGCTGGTAACACTGCCAAGGAAAATCTCAAGAAAACGGAAGTAAAAGATTATATATGACAAAGAAAACTAATGTTTACAACAGCAACTTACTTGGTAATTACACTAAGTTTAAAACACTTACCAAATTATTAATAGGTATATGGTCTTACATTATTTGTATTATGTAAACTTTCACCCTTAGATGAAAATGCAATAGTCTATAAAAATATTGAAAAGGAGAGAATACAGAAAATTTATTTTTTTGTTTCTTACACGATTGGAATGAAAAGATAATAAAATAAAAGGTTTAGCTCTTAAATATTTCATAAATTCCCTACAGACGAAGTAAATAGTTACCTTAGTGTTTAGGATTAAAAGTATTGGAACAACATGTATATATGGTATGTAAATTTTGCCATATACAGTGTCTTATTTCCAGAGAATACTGAGAGGTTTAAAATCTACAACATGGCTAAAATAGACGACAGCATAAGATTTGCTTAAATGGAAGTTAGGTTACATAAAGCATTGGTAGCTTGGTAAATCAGGTGAGCTTTGTGAAATGGAAATTAAGTGTAGGGCTGTAGTAATAAACAGATAATTTAACGAAATAATATTCTTATTAGAGTATGAAGATAATAATCAATATATATATATATATATATATATATATATATATATATATATATATATATATATATATATCGTCAGAAGGATATAGGGAAGGAATTGATGCAAGATCGGGGGTGTAGGCCTACAAGATAGAGATGAATGGTGTAGTGTATATGAGTTTAACATGCATGCGTTGGCTTCATAAGTGTAAGAAGCAGGGTCGTCATGGGGTCGGGGGGGGGGGCACTCCCCCAACAAGACACTGATGGTTACCACCAAGACATTGCGATCTTGTCCACGGTCAGCAATCTCTTTCTCTCTTCTTTTTCTTCTTCGTAGCATCCATTCACTTCCTCCCATCTTAGCAGTTTGTTTTATCTATTCGCAAACAAAATCTTGGAGTCTGTGATAAAAAGCAAATACCAGCTACCAGCGATGCTGTATGATATTAAAAATGTTTGTATATTTCGCTACGTAATAATTCTAATTTAAGCGCTCTCAGAAAATTAGATATTTCCGTTTTATAAACATCAAATATGTAATATCAAAAGTTCGTAGTTTTAAACAGCAGTTTTGGATTTGACTCATTAATATTTGCCATTGCATAAGAGAGAGAGAGAGAGAGAGAGAGAGAGAGAGAGAGAGAGAGAGAGCCCATTTGAAGTACAAGACAAAAGAAAAGTAATGTAAAAATGAGCTGTTTCTTTTACGGGCAAAATGAAATTATGCTTTTGACTTTATTCAACTAAACAAAGGATAGCTTAATTGATCGTTGTTTATCTTAATGGCGAATAATCGTGGATAAGTGACTCGATTTTTGTGGGGAATAAAAAAAAAAAAACATGTAGGGAAGCGTATTTTCCAAGTTCAGTTCACTCAATTTTTCTGAAATCTATCGTCTTCTTTTTTACACAAAGCTAAATTTAAGATTTATATAATTTGCCTTCAAATTCCTTTTACTTAAATTGCAGATATTTAATTGATACCTGTTTACCTAAACCTTTTCTTTTTAATTCTTGAAAACGAAATACACAATTTCTTTTAAGAAAGCTATAGAAATACAAACCCATTCTATTGTACTATGTTTTTTAAACACGGACGCAGAAAACAGAAAATTCCATATCCTCTTTTGATACTACTCCCCCAGAAGTATTATATTTTTATCGTATATTAAACATTTAAGAAATAAACTCTAGCGATGTGTGACATCTCTTTTTGCTTTACTGTCCCAATTACAAAGGATGCCATAATTATATGCAGACGTTCAAAGAGTTTTAAAAAGCCATTTTTTCCTTGCGTTGTCATCTATGCAAATCGGGGCTCTTCTTTGTCCCTTTTCATTTCCTTCATTCGTGGACGAGAGGGGCGATTCTTTTCAACATTATTCCAGGAATTTCGGGGATCAGATATTTCATGCTTTATGGCTAAACACGATGGTCTTTCTTATAAGGAGTGATGCTCTCATTACGTTCCTTTTGTCGAGTACTATTCAAAGAAAGATCAATTGATTTAGTCCATACATAAGATTATTGTCATGTCTTAAAAGAAAGCTATTTTTATAGAGGGATATTTATCCGCAACATAATTACCAAGTTTTGTTCCTTAGTCAGGGTTTAAAATCTCCCCTCCGTGATTATGATTCTTTCTTCAACCTTTCGCGAATTCC
>NC_087210.1:76948505-76958505 GCF_015104395.2 Macrobrachium nipponense | reverse complement strand
AAGCCACGTTAGAAGTAAATAACTGACAGCGAGAGAGAGAGAGAGAGAGAGAGAGAGAGAGAGAGAGAGAGAGAGAGAGAGAGAGAGAGTGTTTTAAGGAGAGCTAACTACAGTTTCCTGCATATGCAACATTATGTAAGTTAGAAGTTACCAGGTACTAACAAGATTCATTGGAGAGAGAGAGAGAGAGAGAGAGAGAGAGAGAGAGAGAGAGAGAGAGAGAGAGAGAGAGAGAGAGAGAGAGAGAGAGCGATTCTGTGTAATTTAATAAAGCGCCTTTTATTCATTCTAGTGGCAACTTATTCTTCAAGGGAAGAAACCTTCTCCCAATGTCCTCAGGTTCCGACTCTCTCTTTTCAAATACTCACCGCAATCACAGAAGAAGGACCTCAGATCCACATCGCCGTCAGATTTTAATATTCTTAATGTCTCCTTTCATCTCAGACTCCCGAAGACGACAAGAGAATAGGCAGGTTTCTAGATCTTCTCGTCCCCTTTGAGAGCCATTCAGGAATGGAGGCACTTAGGAGTTTCCGGGCTGACACAGCCCTTGTATATCTACCTGAAAAGGTAGAGAACTGGGATTGTGGTAGTGAAATAGTTTACAATAATGAGCGGGCAATCAGATTGTAAATGAATTTTGAATTTGAATTTGAACAGTTTATGCTGTCAAGAGAAAAGAGGTTTCTTTGAACACAAGAACTTCTGACGGTTTTCATTCCTTGATAATGTGCTTTTGCAGTCTTGTAATAGCGTTGTACTGTTTACCTCTATTTCATTGAATCCTTAATTCCCTATCCTATCATTCATTTATCGTGTTTTCCTCTACATTTGCACTTAAAACAGCAGCACACCTTACCGTACCTGAAAAGTGTTTGATCCCTATCTTTATCTATTGCTTCTTACAACTTCAATATTTGTAATCCTTTGTGCTTTTCAGTCTTTTCTTACCAAACCTTCACGTTTTAATAGCATCTTATTCCTTCGTCTTCTGCTAAGATATACCACGGCATTCCCCTTCGCCTTCGTTTTCATGCAAGTCACCTAAAGCACTCATTACTGTTTCTCAAAAAAATATTTGCACGAAGATTAAACGATATCCTAGACAGCTCGCTTTCATATTCCCTTCCGTTTATACCGAGCCCAAAAGCAGTTTGTCTGGTGACATTCTTTCTTGTTATCAGGGAATTCCGCACCGTCCAACAGTCTTCCTTACACCACAAAAGCTATATCTTCATTTAATCTACATTCCCCGACCCTAAACCGCTCCTTGCACTTTTATCTTTTTTTTACTTTGGTATCGCTGAAACCTGGGAGCCCTTTATAAGCATTATAATGAAGTTCATAAAAAGAAAACTCTTCAAGAAAGAGAGGACGTCAGCCATGAAAACCATCTTCGATCTTTTGGTTATATTGGGTTTAGGTTGATCATAATGCAGAGAGCTTCCTCACTGTCCAAAAATATCTAATCATACATCGCCGGACTTACAATGATTGATTTCCATTTTAAGAAAAAGCACGTGAATTTGACAGGAAAATATACAGCAGAGTTGAAATCGGTTTAAATCTTCTTAAATGAGTTCCTATTTCCACTGTTTCAAACACAAAATTTACAGGTTCGAAAACTGAATATTCTTGTAAGTTATTCCCAAGTTACAGTGAATTTAATATCAAGGAGTATTTTTGCCTTATACAAACACACACACGCACACACATATATATATATATTCTTCGTAAACACATTAATTAAGGGATAAGGCATTACTAGGTGTACTGTTAATTTCTTGTTTGAGATATCTTGATTTCGTTCGAATTTCACACCACAGGCCCTCACAGTGACGAAAATACTGATTACTGACGCAGAGCAGCTAAACCCACTGTCATTCGAAACATATGCAATGGCTTCAACACCTCGACTGGGTTCCTTTGGTGGAAATGATGAATTAGATTCAAGAGGGGGGAATGTTTATTGAAATGTCGACAGAGATTTGGGACAAGTTTATGACGAATACTGATTGGTCAAATGGACAAGTGAGTGTGAGTCGGTGGAGCAGTACGTCCTACATTTACCATTTACAACCTCCCCCCCTCTCTCTTCTCTCTCTCTCTCTCACACACACGCACACAGACTGTAACACAAGCTCTTTCGCTCTCTCTTTCTCTCCCACAGACTGTAACACACAAACTCTCTCACTCTTTATATCACTTTTTCTCTCTCTCCTCTCACACACGCATAGACTGTAACACAAACTCTCTCTCTCTCTCTCTCTCTCTCTGTCTCCTACACACACTCACAGATTGTATCACACAAACTCTCTCTCTCTCTCTCTCCTCTCATGATTTTAAAACGTAAAAGACTATATTTTAAGAAGAGAACCATATCTAGGATTCTTTTGGCGCTGTCTTTATGGGAACCAGTACAAAGGGAGCAAGATCATCAAAAGATGCCGTTGCCGATGGACGACAAAATGGATGAGATCAAAAACTTTCGTCGTCGTTGACTTTCCTGACAGAATGTAATCCCCACTTCTTCTTCCAAAGCCATTCATATTAGTTTCAGTAGAGAGGAGAGAGAGAGAGAGAGAGAGAGAGAGAGAGAGAGAGAGAGAGAGAGAGAGGACTCTCGCTACAGTCCATCTGAAAAGGCATAAATAATTCCCCTTACCTTGAACAGTTTATTTATCATTATCTGAAGAATACATCAGGATGCAATATAAAAAAAAACTATGGGACTGCATTGAAAACATGTAATTGTTTTGATTTCTTTATTTCAAAGCACGAGTCTCGTTTTTTGATGACTGGTACGAGAGAAATCCGATATAAATAAATAAAATAATAAATAGATATCATATATATTATAATAGAATTATTATATATATATATATAATTATATATAATATATTATATATTGCGTGAGAGAGAGAGAAGAGAGAGACGAGAGAGAGAGAGATGAGAGAGAGAGAGAGAAGAGAGAGAGAGAGTGGCTGTGTAAGCATAAAGATAAAATCCAGGAAAGGGTATAAAAAGAAGCAGCTAGAAAATTTCCAATCGTACCGCCTTTCTTCAGATCAATTCATTACTAAAAACATTATTTCTCCCGTTTCTTTCCTCAAAGAAATATATTTAGACGATCATTAACAGTGAAAGAACTCGAAATAGATTTCATCCAATAACTGGAAATGTCTCCAAAATCTAAATGAACGCCAGTTAATTTTGCTGATTGAATATGAGAGTTGGATGAAACTTATTAGCCTGATGAAGACCACTGGGAATTGAAATGTTCAGTCTTTTCATTCGATTCCGAAATGCTTCGCTCTTTTTTTTTTTTTTCCAGTGGAGTAATCAAGTGGAGTAACGCAACGTAATTTTTTTTAACTTAAACTGATTGGTAGGTTTTTTTTTTTGCCAGAGTTATTTGTGAATGACATCTAAGGATTACTGTTCATTAACTGAGGGTGGATATGTTTTTTTAGTGTTCTGAAAATAAATTATTGTACCGGCTTTCTCTGTCCGTCTGCACTTTTTTCTGTCCGCCCTCAAATCTTAAAAACTACTGAGGCTACAGAGCTGCAAATCGGTATGTTGATCATCCACCCTCCAATCATCATACATACCAAATTGCAGCCCTCTAGCCTCAGTAGGTTTTATCTTATTTAAGGTTAAATTAGCCATAATCATGCGTTTAGCAACGATATAAGCTAGGCCACCACCGGGCCGTGTTTAAAGTTTCATGTGCCGTGGTTCATGCAGCACTTTACCGAGACCACTGAAAGATAGATCTATGTTAGGTGGTCTTGAATATACGATGTCCGAAACTTGAATGCCCCAAAAAAATCTTCGGCGCGTTTTTTAACTGTTTTATCTTTAATGGGTTATGCATATTATATTCGTGCTAAGTCACTACTGCTTTATAATAGTACTTCCACAAAAAAAGAGGATATTCCTATATTAAAATACCGCAAATTTAGTAAAAATTCCTGTTATATCCTTACATCATGGTAACATATTAAATACATGAACAGATCTGGACGTATGAAAACGGTAACACACGCCCGCATACATACATACATATACATTCATATTCACAAATAAACGACATTTGTCATAAACAATATAAATTAACTTTTACCTCATAAACTTTAAGATATCGAAGACTTGACTATCTCTGAGTTTTGTCTCTTTCTCTGTGTGTTTAACAATTCTCTTTCCTTTTCATGTTGCCCCCATTCCTTCTACCCTGCCATGCAAGCCCCTCCCAGCGAGAGTAATATTTCGTTGTTGCAACCCACGTCCGTCCAATTTGCGGTGTAATATTTTCATTTCGTTATACGATACATAGCGGCATGAATGTTTCTGTTTCTGCTCCCCTGTTTGCCTCGGATTCATTTCTCTGTTTTGGGTGTGTTTATGAATGTTGCAACTATTTTAACTGAAGCGTGTTCGTGAGTGCGCGCGCTTCTGTTTATGTGTGTTTGCGAATGTCGTTAATATTTTAACCAAAGTGTCTCTGTCAGTGTGTGAGTTTCTCTGTTTGATGCGTCTTTGTGAATGTCATAAATATTTGAACTAAAGTTTGTTCGTATGTGAATTTCTCTGTTTTATGTGTTTTTATAAATGTCATAAATATTATAACAAAGCGTATCCCTGAAAATTAGAGTTGCTCTGTTTTATGTGTCTTTGCGAATGTCATAAATATCTTAGCTTAAGTGTGTTCGTGAGTATGTGAGTTCCTGATTAATGTCATTTCGTGAATGTCATAAATCTTATAACAAAAGTGTGTTCGTGAGTATGAGAGTTTCTGAGTATGAAAGTTTCTATGTTTTCTGCGTTTTTGTGAATTTCGTAAATATTTTAAACTGACGTAAATGAATGTGTATGTGAGGCTGTTTTTTTTTTTTTTTCTTCAGTAACCTATTTACCCTTATATTGACCAACGCATGTGAACCATCGGTATCACCTTTGTTCATTTAAAAACCCATAAAGTGCTTTAGAACACTTTTCCAAAAGAACCCTTTTATTGAATAATAAAAGAGACAATAAAGGTGAAAAACACCGATTCATTTTGATATCCCAAAAGCTCATTAATACCTTATACATGAGTAGGAATACTAATATTAAAGCTCACTTGATTATCCATTAAAATTCGTGAATATATAATTGGGTCATTAGACGCAATTTATCTCTTTGATTGTTTTGATAACACACTGGAAAATTCGTTGCCTAATGATTATGGTCGGATATTTTGAATAGATTATTCTACTATTAAGGATTATGGTAAAAACGCCGTGACACTGACTATTCGTTCTCTCTCTCTCTCTCTCTCTCTCTCTCTCTCTCTCTCTCTCTCGTTTTTGATATGGACAAACGTACGTTCGCATTAACTTTCACATTTCCTCAAAGGAAAGTTCGGTCGAAAGCAGCGTTCGTAACTGTAATTGATTTATCTTGACATTTTACTAATAACCGTTCTCCATGTAATATGATTCTGTAATTGCCATCATTAAATCATTACTTTCCATGTTGCTCTGAAGGTTTATAATTTTCGTGGAATTTCAATTATCCGTCAGATGTTTCCCTAATGATTTATAAAATAATTATACCTTGTAATGAAATAATATCAATGCGTTAATATTATCAGAGATCTACCTAGTTTTATCAAATAATAATCTTAAATGTAAGAATGTTTTTAATGAGAAAAGTGGATGTATATTCCCTTCAATTTGCATTAAACTCGTAGTCGGTATAGATATTTATGTAATCATTTATCGAGTTAGGGGGAAATGAAATATTGATGCTTTTGAAATGGTTATCCGTAACAAGGCCATCATATTCTTGTTAAGGATTCTAATTGCAGTCATTCAGGTGGGTTATTGGCCTTAGTCAGACTCGGTGTTTTAACAAGTCACCCGGACGAGTCATCGATCATGATCAGATTCATTGTTTAACCGTCCTCTTCAAATTCATCATTTTATTACTTCGCTCGAGAGGATTCTGTCTTATTAGCATTTCAATGTTTTTAGGCAAGTCCATATCAGTAATTCATCTCTTTCAATGCTCCATGGATGGTTTCATACTATTTCCTCTTCCTTGTGACCATAATTTCCTGTCTTAATTCAAAATGTCACAGAATATTCGTGGTTTTTAGTTTTATGTGAAAGACAACTGTGAGATGGATTTGTCAGTCTATCTGTTCACACTTTTCTGTCCGCCCTCAGATCTCAAAAACTACTAAAGCCAGAGGGCTGCAAATTGGTATGTTGATCATCCACCCTCCAATCATCAAACACACCAAATTGCAGCCCCCTAGCCTCAGTAGTTTTTATTTCATTTGAGGTTAAAGTTAGCCATGACCATGCGTCTGGCAAAGCTAAAGGAAAGGCTACCACCGGGCCGTAGCTGTAAGTTTCATGAGCCGAGGCTTTTACAGATTATATGTTGGACAGAAAACTTGGTTTCTTTGGCGCATTTTATACTTGTTTAGATTTAGAAGACTTAACAAATTAAGCTTCAGCTTAAGTCGCAGCTCTAGGGAGGGGAGGGGGAGGATTAGGAAAATAAACTGCAGCAGTAATAGTACAAAACATTTAAGACCTAAAAAACCCTTTTTGGTTTTATGAGGGACGGAATCATTCGCCACCTTCTTGGTATAAAGTAATCACAAAATTAAGTTTCATTAAATGTAAGAGTAAATAATTCTTAAAGCTGAATTTGGCGATTTTAAGTTACCTTCGACTCAAACGAGGATTAGTGGTTCTTTCTCTCGGTTATGCAATGCAAACATGCTCGGCAGGCAATCTTTTTTTATTATTATCATTTATGCTCAGGAAACGAATAACAAGGAATATCTATTTCCTTCCAGACTTGTAATTTGTTTTGCTATTTTCTTTTTTTTTCCGTGGGTATAAGGTTTTTGGTCTTCAAATTGTATTAGTGAAACTCTTTACCGGCTTCATCTAGTAAATGATAAGTTTAATCCATATTTGTCTTTTTGCATTACTTATGATAATTACTTTCTATTAAAACATGAAGTTCTCTTTATTCATTCCTTTTTATAGATTCCAGCTTCTCTCTCTGCTAGTATTGCCCTCCCTGTTGAGTGTGTCTCATAAAAGAGAAAATAAATCTTGCAAAATCCCGCAACGCTTCGTCTTTTTCCGAATGTTTTCCAAGCTTATGATATACAAGTCTTCATTGCTCTTGTTTGTTTGTATGGTGTTTTTACGTTGCATGGAACCAGCAACGGGACCAACGGCTTTACGTGAATTCGAACCACGTCGAGAGTGAACTTCTGTCGCCAGAAATACACATCTCTCACCCCCTCAATGGAATGCCCGAGAATCGAACTCGCGGCCACCGAGGTGGCACGCCAACACCATACCGACCACGGCACTGAGGCGCTCTTTCATTGCTCTTGGTAGTATGGGGTGTTACTCTTCAACGTTATCACAGAAAAATATAGGCAAGTTCTCTGATTTGTAATTTAAATTGTCACTGAAGCAATATTTCTCTCTTTTGCAATTCATACACAAGGCCCCACAACCGCCCCCCTTTTTATTTTCTTTAATTTTTTGTTAGGTTTGGGGGAGGGATTTGAGTACTATATACGCTTTCCCCAAATCTGTAAATAAACAGGAAGCATTTAGTTATTTTTTAAAGATGCAGTTGTTATGAAGTAGACATATTCCATTAGGAATAATAATATTGTTTGGTCATATAAAAAATGCACTCGAATACAGCTAAAATTTTCCTATTACAAAATTTTCCTTGATTACTGATCCTATATACATACATATATATATATATATATATATATAATATATATATATATATATATATATATATATATATATAAGTATGGATGTATATACAACCAAAGTGCAGATAGGTAAAGATCAAGAGCGACATCAAATCACAGATTGATTAAGGAAACAGCCCAATTTCTACATTTGTCTTATCTTTATTCCGACGTTTTGTAATATTACCTTTATTACTACAATATTTATATATATATATATATATATATATATATATATATATATATATATATATATATATACATATGAAATGACTCTTATGCATTGGCTGTTAACTGAAAAAGGAAGTCTATGATAAAAAAAAGTTTGAAACGCGGAAACTAAATTTTTCTGCTTCAAGGAAATGCATATAAAAATTCAAGATTGCATTTATTGATAACGCGCAGGAAATTGCTGGCCATGAACTTCAGAATAAAATAAAAAAGTTTGGGAATGAAACCTTTTCCTCGATAAGTTTTAATTATGGGACGAATAGATGCGGAAAATGGCCTCTGCAAGAGAAGGAGAAGTGACGTCCACTTAATGAAAGGCATAGATCACTTTCCGAAGTCTCCCCTTTAAAATAAAAGGTTTTCTATTTTGATTGCAGAAGGTAATAAGTTCAGCTAAAAAAACCGATAGAGATGGGGATTGTATCCTTACAACGCCTCTTGAGAGATTTGAAAGTGACGAAATAGGAAGAGAGGTAGGCTTAGTAGAGATTGCACAGGTGAAAAGAGAGCCGGGGTTGAGATGATGGGCATCGGTTGAGGATGGTTGACGAGGAGAGAGTGAAGAGGGCTTGGGAAGAACCCGTTAGAGGAAGATCGAGAGGGAGACATAGAATTAGATAACGAGATAAAGTGAAGGGAGATATGGAGAGAAGAGGTTTGGTGGAGGATGATGCCTTTGATAGAAGGGAATGGAGAAGGCGCATCAGGCAACTGACCCCTTAATATAGGGAAAGATGAAAATAGGGATTGTATAGAAACAAATTTGGTAGACGTATTAAATAAATTATGTCTGCAACGATTCTTACACTTCACATACATTTGATGGCCATAACTTTTATTAGGAAACATATATTCATGTTGAGTGAGTTCTTTAGGCTCCTTAATAACCAGAGAACACCCTTAGTTAATTATATATATATATATATATATATATATATATATATTATATATATATATATATATATATATATATATATGTATGTATATCTATATATACATATATGAATATATAGATATAAATACACACACACCACACACACACACACACACACACACACACATATATATATATATATATATATATATATATATATATATATATATATAATATATATATATATATATATATATATATAAAGAGAAAGAAACTTTTTCGCAATGGAGTGAATTTAGGTCTTCTTCAGTTCCTATGTGCTAAAAATTATCTGAACTAGTGAAAATAATTTGATGTTCCATCAAAAAATTCTGCAATTGCTCTCCTTCCTTTTATTTCTTATTTACAAGAGAACTGTTTCAATTTCTATTCCTTTTCAAAACACTCGGCTTTATCTAAAAAATATATTGTCAAAGGACATCTGTATCTACTGTTTCCCCCTGAGGGGCCATGAGCGAACGACTCTTCCAGTGTACCTTCAAAGGCAGTTTTGTCTTTGATTATTCGATTTCTTTAAAAAAATACGGAAGGAATTACATTTTTACCCTCTTGAAATAACAACAGAGTTGCTACTGCACTAGGAAATAAAGTGAGTTCTTGGTGCGTGCTTGTGTGTGTGTGTGTGTGTGTTTGTTTGCGTGTGTGTGTGTGTGTTGTTTGCGTATATCTAATACCTATTTCCAAATCATAACACTCAGCATTACCATGAAAAGTATTTTTTTAGTTTTTCCTTACAAACACCTTCCTGTGTCTACAGAACTTCCACCCTCCTCTGATCCAAACCTCTCCCTGCTTTTATACGCTGTTTCCTCCATAATCATTTATCATTCACATCTCCAATAACAAACATCCGCTTATTACCTTTGGGAGTTAAGCGAATGTTACCTTGGAAATAAAGGATTATGACCACTTTTACCAATATGACGCGTTCTCACAAAGCCCTGTTCGTGTTCATAACAGTCTACATCTGAGGAATCTTTCAGTAGTGCATCTCATAAAACGTTTTATCCAGACGATCAAAACGCCGTTCCTCTGTGTAA
>NC_087210.1:76926005-76941005 GCF_015104395.2 Macrobrachium nipponense | reverse complement strand
ATCTATATCATATATATATATATATATATATATATATAGGAGTAGCGGTAAGCGGTGCAAAATATTCACATTTAGTGATGTACACATAAAAACAAGAGCTACGACTCCATTATACACGAGAACGGCAAATGCATGGATAAATACATTCGTTTCCAAACCATTTTCGGAATTGTTATTGTTTGATGTATAAAAGTTCATATAATAAAAATATTTATTTTCTCTTTTGGAAAATAAAATAGCGTATAAACAAGCATGAAAGCTGTTCTGTTCATTGTAAACTATAGAACATGCAGTAATGAAAGCTACATATATGTATATTTTTTTCAAAACATAGAACTTCTGTTAACTAAACAGACACGAAAATAACATCATCACCATCATCCTTTATTTTTCGAGGCATTTTAGGTAGGCTTCATGTGTTCTATCCAGCGGGCTCTATCTATTTATCTCTTAAAGTGTATGATTTATCAAAAAACTTTTTTTTTCATTCATAACAGTTTCAAGTATAGATATATATTATTTTGAGGTCCTTCTTGCAGTCACTAAGTTGCCACAAACCTTTAGTTCTTGAGGTAAGTTATTAAATTTTCTGGGTGCCCTATACTGAACGAGCTTTGTCCAGTACCTTTGATGCATCATTGTACTAATAATCTATATATGTCCATAATTCCACTAAATGTAGTTGTACTTGCAGTGGCATATTAATTTTCTATTGCTGGGTATTTACATATTTCGAATTTTTATTATTTATTTCTAAATAAGTCAAAACATACTTTTATATTCAGTTTTTGCCGGTCACCTTCAACAGCGATGACTGTGACTGCCCCTAGTATGGTCTTATTCATTATTAACGGGATACAATTTCTAATTAACTCTCTAACTCATTTTTGGTTTCTTTCTGCCCCTATTATGTCACTTACCATATCGCCGTAAAGGAGCACAATAGAACGATTCAAACCTCAATCATTCATTTGATATTCATCTTCATGATATGCGTCACTCAAAGAAATGAAACGCAAGCGATTCAATTTCTAGGGCTTTCGAAGTAATGAAGTGTTGCGCGAGTAATTTAAAGCAATTGCTGTTACTTCACGGATCCGTACTTAAATAGACTTTATTTTCAATTTATTTGAGTGGTCTCTATTCCTGTGCAATTAATAGGAATCATTTTTTAAAGGCACGATAAATGACATCGTGCTAGGCTCCGTGGAAACATTTACCTAATGGGAGAATTATGAAGATCCCGTGTTGCTACGATTGAGGAAAGCGTGACTTGAAATTGCTTTTTAGTAACCTTTGACAAAAAAATTGAATTTCATTAATTCATAATTCTCATATTCAAAGGTAAATCGGGAAACGGAAGCTTTGCTGGAATGAAATGGCACTTTTATCCTTCCATTTATGGAGATTTATATTCCATCTGTTAAAGTTAGTCGATTAGTCACTCGTAGAACGAAACACTCAAAAGTTCAATATCTATAAATCACTAAAAAATAAAGATTTAAAAAAATCAATATGGTTTCTGTCTGGAAATTGTATGTTCTTTATTATAAACATGTATTTAGATTGTTAGAAAATGAATATTATAAGACATTCAAAAGACCAGGAGAGGACTTCATGATATGAATATATGGAGCAAGTTCCCAGATACTAAGATGGTTAAAATGAGAACTGCATATCTCTATAATTCCCCAGCGATACATTCAGTTGTCAATTACAGTGCTAGATGTACTTCTAAATAAGACACACACGCACACACACAGATATATATATATATATATATATATATATATATATATATATATATATATATATATATATATATATATTTATATATATATAATATATATATATATCTGTGTGTGTGTGTGTGTGTGTATCCATGAGTGCGCTTGTGTGTACATATTTATATATACACATTTATATTATGTTTTTACCTCTATCTCTAAAAATATGCTTATTGTTACATGCAGACACCCTCCAATATTCAGCTAAAAAGAAGGAAAAAATTCCAAAAATCCTACCAAATGAATTCAATCTAAAACCTTAATGACATTCTCTGCCAGAAAAACATGGAAAGAGGGACTAATCTGGCTGCCGAAAAACATGGATTTCCAGCTCACTCTTTCATAAATGTACAAAATATTTTAAGGCACGAATCATTCCTTTCTTTGCTATAATTTATGATAAAACGCAATAAATGAGAGAAAAATAATCTATTCGGGGGTTTTATGTTTCATACCATTTTCATCTTATACCATCTTAGGAATGGTGAATTATATTGCATGCATGAGATAAAAGTTACCTTTGAAGCTTAAACCGAAATTCAATTTTTTTATCTGATGTATCTTCTTATAAAAAAATAACATGAATACGAATCAGATTTTATGATCGTGTTATCAGAACAGATAAAGCTTTATAAAGTAGTGTTTTTTTAAGTGTTAAAGAGAAAAAATATCAAACATCAATGCTCATCCTCCAATCTAATTCTTAACCTTACATATATCATCTAAATTCATTTGTTCTACTATTTTTCAACGGATCTTCATTCGAATAGATTCCTACCAGTTAACAAAGGGGCTTCAACGTACTGTAAATTCAGATTTAACTTATTTCTATTATTCTATACCTTAGTGATCTTTGTCTGAAAGTTTCTGAGATAGTGTAATTTCTCTGTCTCTCTGACTCTCTGTCTCTCTCTCTCTCTGTTCCAGAACTAAACACGTTTTGGGAAAATAAAAGTATACACGACAATGACAGAAAAAGAATTAGAGTTCTAGTCCGTTAAGAGTTGCACTTTGATCATCCATGCCCATAACTTTTATTCTTAAAAATGAATCGTGTCAAAAAATATATTTAACAAATAGAGGAAGCATGGGGGTGGGGGACTCTTGAGAAGAAGCGTCAAAGAAACGAGGAAGAGGTTACTCCTAGATTATCGTAGAGATAAGAGAGAGAGAGAGAGAGAGAGGGAGAGAGAGAACCGACCAGGCGCACGCGCATCCACAGATATATGTTGAAATACAAAAAATCGTGTTTAGGGGACAGGGTGAAAAATCATATTCAGAGAGATAAAAAAAGGCCTCAGAGAAAAACTCCTTTGGGAAGTTTGATGGCGCTTGTTTGAAATATAATACTAGGGTATTTGTTTTACCGATTCAGTTGAGCTAGTTATTTTGAGAGAGAGAGAGAGAGAGAGAGAGAGAGAGAGAGAGAGAGAGAGAGAGGGAATACGGGTCGAATAATTTTGCATCATTTTGGCACCATATTCAAGGCCACTGTGTAGAAAAGCTGTTTCTCTTTTTTGCACAGTTTAATTAAGGCAAGACGAAATCTCAGTATGAGTAACAACCTCAGGCTTCATTAGAGTTAAAAGACATATTACAGCTTAATAAATCAAAGTATTTGAGAACTGAGATAAACTGTAACGCTAGTCAACCGTGACTCACAATAAAAGTATTCGCTAGTGAAGAGAAAGGATGTAGTATGGTAGTGGATCCCTTGATACGTTCCTCGTTGCTATGGCTAATTAATTCCCCATCCTGATCGACAATGGTTATAGTAAACTTTTATATCATATGCTTTCTCAGTGTGTGTGTGTGTGTGTGTGCATATTTTTTGCAATTGCTGTCTCGAGATGTTTATTACCACACTTACGCTTCTTCCTGCTTAAAGTCGTTGCAAATAGGGAGTCTCCTTTGGAACCGATGTTAAATTAAGACATTTCTCGCGTCTTCTCCGTCGTTAATGAGTATAAAGACCAAGGAAAGATGAGGGCTCAGAGGAAATGAGAGGAGCAGATCAGACAATGAAACGGAAACGCTGGAGTCGATTTCATTGACGGAGTCTTCCACGAGTCACAATGACAAGGAACTATCACAAATCTTCCTCAGCAGAAGATGGTCGTCTTGATATTTTTTATTAAGGAAACTTATTATATTTATTTTAATTGTAACTGGCAAAAAGACTGGATGGATTTGGGCTAAGTTACATAAGAAGATGATAATTTTAGTATCAGTCAACTCCCTGGCGGTAACATCTTGATTCAGTAAAAATCATAATCATAATTCCTCGCGGTCGCTTATCTTTCTTTAAAGTTTTGGCGATTTATATGTTAGGAAATTGTGCTCTTTACTGTTTCCCGGGTTGAAAGCTTTATTGTGTTTCCATGCTCACTTTGTGCTCAATTCTATGCAGTTTCTCTTTCCTTTTGTATAAAGATTATCTTTTTTGTTTTGCATTTTGACGTCAGAGAACTAATGGTTATTGGCGCAGGAAAACAATGTTTGCTATAAATAGTTTGAAATAGATTAAAACTCCTAGAAAAATGTTTGAGAGAAATTTCTGAATAGGTCAGGCAGCTACACGTCTGTTTAGCAAAGAGAATACCGTAAATAATTTCTTCAATTTCAAACGTTACAGGGAAGAAACAATTAACTGTCACTAAGATTTCAAAATCATTCAAAAGGCTTCGCTGCGACAATTTCTGGAGAAAGCGTATTTGGGAATTTTTTTTTTTTTTTTTTTAGCCAAAACTTCTGGGAAGACATTTTGCTTTGAAATTTGCTTTTAAAAGGGATTTCCATCTGACATTCTTCTGAGGATGTTTACGAGAAAGTCTGTATTTCAGAGAGCGTCCCCCCCCCCCCCCCCCCCCCCCCTCCCATGCTCCTTCCCCCCGACCCTGCCCCTCCCCCCCCCCCGCACACACCGATCTCGCGGCGAGCGTTTTGTCAAGTTTATTTTAGAACGCTCTTCGAACAGGTCTTTTCTAAGATGCCTTTCCAAGAAGAAGTAAAAATGGCAAGACAAATTTTCTGCCAACTTAACATAACTGAAATAACGAGTCACTGGAATCTAAGATATTCTGACTCCTAAATCTTACGAGGAACTTGCACTGATAAGATCCAAGATTGATGGACCATGAAGCATAGATAAATGAGTTACTTTACAGCATGTGATATATATATATATATATATATATATATATATATATATATATATATATATATATATACACATGTGTGAGTGTGTTGAGAGAGAGATAGAGAGAGAGAGAGGACAGTTATATACAATTTGTCAATCAAAGGATGACTGACAGCTTATGAATATTTTCTGTGCAATGCCGTTTGCCACTAAAAATGAAGGAACAAAATCTCACAGTGTATTTTTATGGTCACAGAAAAACACGATATTTAAAGAAACTTTTTAACTACTTAACAAAACTTTAAAGCCTAATCTGAATGGGTTGTAAGAAAAAGTCATGATGAATAATGTTTCAGTTTGAGAGTTTTTAATAATTATTTTGGAACACATTTGTCTGATAACAAAATTCTATAAATTCATACTCTTTAATCTTTTTTGTAATGTCAAATATGTAGGGAACTGTGAGGATGATCATCAGTTTAGAATCGGTTTTGGTCATTAATATTTTTGGCTTTTTACTATTGCTGTAGTAGGCCTTTTAAATTGGACTGGTCTCTGATGTATACACACACACTAATATATATATATATATATATATATATATATATATATATATATATATATATATATATATATAGTATATATTAATATATATATATATATATATATATATATATATATATATATATATATATATATATATAATATATATATATATATATATATATATATATATATATATATATATATAGTATATATATATACAGTATGAATATAGAGAAGTTTGTGATTCTACAAATGTGTTCCAAAATGATTTTATTAAAAGCTTCCGAATTGGAATATTATTCATCATGATTTTTTTTTTATAAGCATTCACATTTAACTTTAAGGCTTTGCTAAATGATTTTGCTTAGATAAAGGAGGAATAGGTATAGTAGTTGAAACTTCCTTAATATAATTATTTATATTAATAAAGTTTATATATATTATATATATATATATATATATATATACATATATATATAATATATATATGTATATGTGTGTGTTTGTGTGTTTTTCTAAGGCAATATACTTAATATACTCCTTCGATTTGTAGTAACGTTTTTTTGGAAATATATTGTGGCTTGAAACCACTGATAAGTTCTACAGTAAATTCTTAAGTAATTGCTCTCACATATCAAACTATATATATAAAAGAAAATAGGATATTTTTAAGGAAAATTAAAACTAGTGCTGCATACTACTCCAGCCTACTATGAAAGGCATAGAACTACGAAAATAAAGATAAACACGTTTTAGTTCCCGCTTCTAACGAATAATCGCCAACTGAGGAATAGTGGATTCCGGATGTCATACTGAATAGTTAAGAAGTAAATGTATTGCAATTTCATCCACAAAGCAATGATAATGTAGAATGTGTTCAAACTTATTACCATTGGAATCAGACAGATGCATCAGAATGCAGAATAGTTAAGAAGTAAATGTATTGGAATTCCATCCACAAAGTAATGATATGTAAAATGTGTTCAAATTTATTACCATTGGAATTAGACAGATGCATCGTGATACAGAATTGTCTAAAGATAATGTAATAAACAAATTACAGTATTAATCAAGGTGATTCTGTCTATATTTATGAATACTATGTGTTCACCACTGATCAGAATGGGAGGGGGAATACCGGTTTGAAATTACGCAGGTAAGATAAGCCAAGGAGAGCCAACTACAAACGCAAGACCTTCAGTCACCACTGAAATGTTTTTCATTCAGTGCCAAAACAAGTTTTCTCCGCGCATCTAATGAAGACTGATCTCTTCACAACAGCTGGTTAAGAGAGAGACTTCTTGATGAGCTTCTATTCCAAATTCGGAATGAATTGTGCCTTACAATAAGCTCATCATTATCTCTCTCTCGTCTCCCGAGACCTCCATTTTCCGCTTCTGTACAGACCATAATTAAAACCTCACCCTTTGGACTTTACTGGTCTTTCACTGATTTCACTAATCGTCTTAAATTGTGCCAGCGTGAGGATGGTTTGAAACAATTCGTATCATGATTGTATTCTTTTTTTTTTTATTGAACGTTGCGTTATATTAAAAAAACCTATATATTAATAACCGCAAAGCTCATGGTTTTAATAAAAATGGTTACTCATTATAATGATAGTAAACAGTAACATTCTTCAAACTGAATATTTAATTTTATATGCCATTAACATCCAGAAATGATTGAGTGATAATGCTTACCTCTGTTCTGATATAGTATAACTTTTGTTAATATTTTCTCTGTTAGAATTCCCGTATGAGGGAAAATGTATAATGATTCCATATATTTTGATACTAAAACAATCTATTAGTCTCACGTTTTGGCAAATATGGCTTATAATTTCTTGTGAAATATACCCATCCATTCAGATTTCTAAGACATATTTCAGAAATCATGTTGGTCTGCTCGTATGATGGCTAGCGTCGTGGCATGCAGCTCAGATGTCGCGGGTTTGCGTCTCCCCCAGGGCGATGAAAAATGACTGGCTCTGTATCATGATCAGTTGCTGCTGCAGTGTGGGGTCTACGGTGGGAGGTTGCAACTAACATTCATTGGATGCTTGAATTTCAAGTCAATGGCCCCTTTGGTGTGCGTGTTCCACGTTTGAATAGGTTTCATCCACTGAAATATAATGTAATAATAATAATAATAATAATAATAATAATAATAATAATAATAATAATAATAATAATAATAATAATAATAATAATAATAATAATATAGGGTCTTGTAAGATTAATTTGCAGTAGACTACTACTGCCTTCTAAATCAACGTCTTCAAAGGATCTGAATCTTAATCCATTTTTCACCATTCCACTCTTATCACCGCTTTCGTTATCTTCTCTATCAATGATCCTGGTCCCCACGGAGCTCATATATCTTGTTTCTTTATTCTTTCTGCCGAGTGGAAACTTTCCAAGCTCACTTTCTCTGATGAGAATGGCGAATGATTTTTACACAGAGATAGTTTCTTCTTACTTGTGGAAGAATTGTTGCGATGCTATATTTCCTAAAAATCCAAGAGAGGTAAAAATGAGATGAAAATCCTATTAGACACTTGTTTCGAACCTGATTTTGCTTCTGTAATCCCAGAAATTGGATTGCCGAAGCTCTTTATATTAGCTTAAGCTCGAATTCAAAACAAATCGTTATTCTAAGTGGGATGATTTCAAAATTAAAGTCTTGCGCACAATTAGAAAATGAATATATTTTTGTTGAAAATGAATATATTTTTGTTGCCTCATTCTTGCAGGATCAACAACAGGTCTTCATAATTCGAGGGATGAGGATGGGAATGTGTGAGCAGGAAAGGTCAGTTGTTTCAAAACTTTGTATTTCAATTTGAATAGAGTCCTTGTAATCAAATGTATCCGTTTGTGTCTAGGTGCCCGTTCATAACGAGGATAGACCTGCTTATCATCTGTTTGATGAAGTTGCTCTACGACTGCAATCGATTTATTTCACAAATATTTACGGAAGACAAATTGCATCTCTTTATTTTAGATAATACGAGTTAGTATGATGACAGTACGAAGAAACCAGAGAGTTTTTTTTTTTTTTTTTTTTTGTAACCAAGTTTAATCTAAGCTCATAAAATCAACCAGCGTCAAGTTGTTGATGAAAGAGCATATGTAAATCGCAAGAAATTTAAAAGATATTGTCTGTGAACAATCATTAATAAAATCAATTCTGAACTAAATCACACGACTAAAGCTCATTTTCTTTTATCTTAGATATTAAATTTTGCTCCTTTGCTTTGTTCTCGCTTATCAAATTGACATTCAAGATTTAATAATGAAATATATCACTCCAACTTCAATATATCATTATCATACATGAAATTCATTCCACCTATCTGAGGATTCTATAATGACTATCATTATACCAATAATATTCCTTATTGCTTTTTAACCGATTGAATTGCACCCTTCCGAAGGCTGACGCTTTATTCAGGACTTCCATTATTCGCTCATCTGTAATGAATGGAAACACAAAACTGCAGCGCTTATGACGTCCCTATATCACCGCTCTGCTTAAATGTGGCTCCTCTCATAAGTTATTACGAGGAAATTATCATTATCATAGGTATCATGATCGTATTTTAGTTTTATTCGCCTCAATAGGAGGAGTTTTGAAGTTAATAAGATCATATTTTTCCCTCACCTCTATTATGATTATCTAACATATAAAAAATATCTACAACACCAGTTCGGTCAAAAGTGATGCGATATGGAAGTATATACGCCTTTTTTTATGCATTGATTATAAAAAGTATTATCCTCTTAGGGTCATTAGGAACTAACGTCATGGACATTCAACAGAAAGTAAAATCGCTGTTAAAAGGTGAACTATTCAGTAAATACTGATCGTAAGGAGAGTTGCCAGATTTCCGAAGCTCTAATTAATAAGAGAAGATAAAAAATGAGAAATATAAAAACTATAATTTCTTCTATACAAGAATCTATAAGAAATATATTTCCATATGTTACAGGCGCCATCTGTTGTTCTATTTCCTATTATTCATAGCCATAAGGAATTACCACCGCTCAAGCTATTATAAGTTATTTATTTCTAGCTCATTGAAAATAAGATTAGTAATGTTTAAATAACAGAAAATTATTCTTCTTCTTAAAGATTTAAAATCAGTAAAACTTTACGTGCATTTAAGGTAATATAAGGAAAGAGTATAGAAACTAGTATTGGATATGTTAACAGAAAAACAAAAAAGAAAACGAGAGAGAGAGAGAGAGAGAGAGAGAGAGGGGGTGGGGGGGGGGGAGGGGGGGGGGAGTTTTGGTGGAGGAGAGGAAAGAGGAAAGGAAATAGAACTATGGTCTGATGAATTGAATCTTTTTCAAGTAAAAGGGAATTTTCCTATTTGCTGTATTCATTACCGGTCGTCGAAGCAAAAGTTGAAAGGAATGATGTTTTATTGAAGTCCGTTCTCTAATGTCATGACTTCATTTAAAGTTGAAATACTGGAGATCACAACATTTGATGTCCTTTACTTTCATTACACACCCACACACACACACACACACACACACACACTCACACACACATACACACATTACACACACACACACACATATATATATATATATATATATATATATATATATATATATATATATATATATATATATATATATATATATACAGGGTGGGCCAATAGTAGCCACCCACAGATAAAAACAGAATAAAAAAATAATTTATTGAAACGCATAAAATTTTTCAGACATGAATAAGTGGCATATTTAAGAATGAGTGACATGAAAAGGATAAAAATAAGTGCATGTATTAATGG
Source organism: Macrobrachium nipponense (assembly GCF_015104395.2). Lineage (NCBI taxonomy): Eukaryota > Metazoa > Arthropoda > Malacostraca > Decapoda > Palaemonidae > Macrobrachium > Macrobrachium nipponense. The sequence goes on along the minus strand of NC_087210.1, from coordinate 76,930,723 downwards.
CACAGTATTAATTTTCTATTGAAGAGTACTTTGAATGAGAAACAGTTCATGAAGTAACTGTGAGGCTACTATTGGCCCACCCTATATATATAATATAATATATTATATATAATATATATATATATATATATATATATATATATATATATATATATATATATATATATATTTCTTAATTTATTCCTGCTCTAATTAATGACTGTTTTTCCACGCATATTGCTATAATAGAAAAGTTTCTAAGGGTTCCCCAACTAATAAACGATCGTAATTATATATACGTATATATATATATATATATATATATATACACATATATATATGTATGTATACACATATATATATGTATATACATATATATATATGTATATACATACATATATATATATATATATATATATATATATATATATATATATATATGTATACATATATATATATATATATATATATATAATGTACATATTATACACGTATATACTTAATATATATAATATATATATATATATATATATATATATATTACATTCCATATATACATATTTGTGTGTGTATGTGCGTGTGTGTGTGTGTTGAAAAAAAAATTAAAAGCAGGTTAACATGTTCAAGAGTAGGGAGGTTATGCATGATATAGAAACACTGGAAGAAGTAATTCCTCCTTTTAAAAACATATCCAGTGAAATCCTGGTAAAAGAAATATCTGTTTAATACAGTAGGCCATAAAACACCCAATAGAAGTATTAACAGCTCTTCGTTACCATGTGCTTCACTATAATCATTCAGAATATGAAGAGCTCTATAGTGGTTAGTACCGTGGCATGACACTCAGATGTAGCGGGTTCGTGTCTACCCCAGGGCGCTGAAAAATCACTGGCTCTGTATCTTCTCAGTTACTGCTGCTGCAGTGTGGGGTCTACAGTGGGAGGTTGAAACCAACATTCCTTGGAAGCTTGAATTTCAAGTCAATGGCCCCTGTGTGCTTGTTCCATTCGAATAAGTTTCATCTACTGCAATAATAATAATAATAATAATAATAATAATAATAATAATAATAATAATAATAATAATAATAATCCCAACTAACACAGGAATAACTGGTTACAAGAATAGAAATCTGGGGGGATAGCATTTCTATAAAGAATAAATGAGGCCAGGGATATACTGATTGTGGACAGGACATTCATATCTATAATGCTGTCACTTAGAACATCAAGGCGTAGAGTATTATGCATAAAATATGTTTATGAATTGTGTATTTCTACAAGAGGAGTCTCTGTCGTCATCACGATGTTTTGAACGGGTACCCTGCGAACAATCTAAACCTCTTACTATGTGTGAATTATTCAATGAATGTCGAGGAATTATAGATCACATTACCATAAACTTTAATTTCTCTTTTGCTGTGGCAAATCTCTTAAGCGTTTAACGTCTCTACGATGTGATTATTTAACTACTCTCTATGGATGTTTACAGTGGGCGAGGAATGAAGAAAAATGAAGAAAAGGCATGGTAGTGGTAAGTTAAAATGAGTGGGATAGGAAGAGAATTATAGGAAAAACTAAGCAAAATCTATTTAACACGAATTCCTCTATAATTTCATCCATTAGTTTTATCTTTCCTAATGGGTAAAAGGGATCGTGGTTAATATATATATATATATATATATATATATATATATATATATATATATATATATATATATATATAATATACATATATATATATATACATATATATATATATATATATATATGTATATATACATATATATATATATATATATATATACATATATATATATATATATATATATATATATATATATATATATATATATATATATATATATATATATATATATAAATATGAAGCTAAAATTGAAAACGTTTCTAGTATATATTATCGACAATCGGCTTCACAAAAGTAATAACGCCAGCTAGGGCGTATAGTCATAGGCCTTATACGGACAGAGAGAAATTAAAAGAATAATTATTTCAGGCAAGAAATCAAACACTTTTGTCTTTCTTAATGGGTAAAAGGGTTCGTAGTTAGTATATATATATATATATATATATATATAGATATGTATATTACATATACATATATATATATATATATATATAATATATATATATTTACATATACATATCATATATATATTACTAATATATATATATATATATATATGTATATATATATATATATATACATATATATTATATATATATATATATATATATGGATATATGAAGCTAAAATTAACAACTTTTTTAGTATATATTACCGACAATCGGCTTCACACAAAAAATAAAAAAAAATAACGCCAGCTAGGGCGTATAGCCATAAGGCATATACGGAGAAACAGAGAAATTAAAAGAATGTTTATTTCGGGCAAGAAAACAAACACTTGGCTTCTTCGAACGAAATTAGAAAAATCGACAGCGAGAGACTTGGTCCCTGAACGGCCCTAGTGTTTACAAGGTAAAAGTGTCATTGCTATACTTCACTAAATTAAATCAACTGTGAAAATATAAAAAATCGCGTTAAAGCGAAAATTTATGAGGAAAAAAGCGATAATGATTATGAAAATTCATCTAAAAAAAAGCAAGTTTCAGATAACAGAAAGGTGTCCTTTAACAACTATAAAGACAAAAGTCCTTATGCGCAGTTATGTAGTAAGAAATCATTGATACGCTTTCCTTTTGTTTTTTAACAATTCATATAAAGATATTTTTTCATTAATCTGTTAAGCTGGTATTTTAGAGAGAGAGAGAGAGAGAGAGAGAGAGAGAGAGAGAGGAGAGGAACGAACGATATACGTACATAGATTATAGTTAAAACAATGCAAGAGATAATTAGCATTGACCACCAGAGAGAGAGCGAGAGAGAGAGAGAGAGAGAGAGAGAGAGAGAGAGAGAGACGTACACAGATCATAGATAAAACAATGCAAGAGATAATTCGCATTGACCACTAGAGAGAGAGAAGGAGAGAGAGAAGAGGAGCGAACGATATACGTACACAGATCATAGTTAAAACAATGCAAGATATAGTTCGCATTGACCACCAGAGAGAGACAGAGAGACAGAGAGAGAGAGAGAGACAGAGAGACAGAGAGAAACGAACTATATACGTACACAGATCCTAGTTAAAACAATGCAAGAGATAGTTCGCGCCACATTGACACCAGGTAGAAGAGAGGAGGAGAGATGGAGAAGAAGGAAGAAGAGCAGAGAACGAGAGAGAGAGAGAGAGAAAATAATTAAAAGCATGTACAACACAACATCCAAAACAGCAAAAAAAAAGGGGGGGGGGGGGGGGGAAACCGCGCAAATCGATAAGAGAAAACAAACTTTTTGCGAAGCATAACTTAAAGACGAACAAATCTCCCGTATACAATGTTATGCCCGGATGATTCCGTTGCCCACACGGGAATAAGATAACCTGGCCGTTGTAGAAATCCTCTATCTATGACCTACGTAGATTCTCACGAGCCATTGCCTCTGGGCGAACCAAGCATTCGTGTGTGCTCGCACGTGAAAGATGCATCCAGACAGAAGATTCCAGTGAATTTCGGGAGACTCCAAAGCGTGTTCCAGCCTTCTTATCTCGCCCCGAGGATGCAATCCAGTTTCCCCAAGTTAGAGTGAGTATGTTGGTCACGAATCTCTCTCTCTCTCTCTCTCTCTTAGTCTTTTTGTTGTGGGGGGTTGTATTACTGCAGGTAAGAATACGTAAGATTTATTTTTTACTTAATGCAGAACTGAAAGTTGATCTTAAATAGGAACATTATCAGCAATTTCTGGATATATGAAATGTACAGCATCTTATAGGCTTTTGAAACATTGTTTTAAACCCAGTGATGTGTTAATTTGTTAAAATTAATCATGTTGATGCATAGATAGATAGATAGATAGATAGATAGATAGATAGATAGATAGATAGATAGATATAGATAGATAGATAGATTCTAGAACAACTTAAATCGACCCTAATTTCAAGATTTGTTCTTGTTTCAAAAGGCTGTGAAACATTGATACAAAGACTAAGGAAACACACTATTCGTTTTGAATTTACTGTTTTTAAACTGTTACCTTGTTTCCTCTTAACAGAAAGAATTACTCTTACGATGCTAAGTAAGGAAAGATCCATTTTGTCCAGTGACCTAATTCTTGTCCCCACCCCCCAAAAAAAAAGAGATAATAAATAACAACAGATGAGATCCATTTTGTCCAGTGACCTGATTCTTGCCTCCCCCCAACCACACAACCCCACAAAAAAAGGGACGATAAATAAAAACAGATGAGATCCATTTTGTCAGTGACCTAAATTTTGCCCCCCCCCCCCCACCCCCCCCCCCCCCCCCCAACAAAAAAAAAAAAAAAAGATATCAAATAGAAGCTGATGAGATCCATTTTGTCCAGTGACCTAATTCTTGCCCTCGCCCCAAAAAAAGAGATAATAAATAAAAACAGATGAAAGTCATCTTCGGATTGGTTCCCTTGAATCTGTATTCCATTCTCATCTCCCAATTTTCCCCAGAGGTAATTCCCCGGGGGAACTAAAGCATTATTGGAATTGGATGCCGGTCGGAGAGTGCATATGAAAACGGTGTTTTACAGTTAATATTGCGATTTTAAGGTACTATCATTTTTTTCCTCCGGGACTGATACGCTTAATGAGACAGTGGCTGGGAATTGACGCACTTGTGTGCTGATTTTGA
>NC_087210.1:76908505-76921005 GCF_015104395.2 Macrobrachium nipponense | reverse complement strand
TTAGTCTTGTTGATTCTTGCGTCATAAAGAAGTTTTTTCCTCCTTAATGCTTTTAGTATTTGAATTGATCGGGGTATTTTCTTTATAAAACGTTCAACTGAGAAGAATCTTTTATCGTAGTTTTATTCACAGTGGTTAATAGATCAATGCTTCTAAAGGCTAAATCAATATAATTTTTTTTTCTAGATATCCTGCTGGTAATGGGGTTTCAAAGAACGTTTTGAAATTTGATTATTATTTTACGAATTAGGATCAATCATGAGACATCTCTTTGTTTCAGTTAATCTTTCAACTTCCTTTAAGGTTCTCTCGAAAGAAGAATAAAATGTACCTGTGTTTTTTAGGGAAACGGAAAGGACGGACTGTTTTCATATATAAAAAAAATATCATAGATGTAGTACTGTGATGTTCTTAAATTAGACAGACAGGGGAGACACGCTCAGATAATGATATTGACCTGAAGCTATTCTGGTAAAATATATATAAAACAAAAACAAAAACAATTAAACAATATACATATAATGCAACGAAAACATACGAAATGGCTAGAGACATAAAGACGCCAAAGAAATTGTAGATTTACAAAATAAACAGAGAGAGGTTTTAGAGTCAGTATTGCAAATCAATACATGTCTAAATAGTATCATAGTGCAAAGGGGAAAGTTAGGAGATACTAAAAAATACACACACAGCGTAACTTTAGACACATAAGGATCGCATGTTAATATATGTTGCATTTGTTGAGAGAAATGTTGCATAGAAACGGATGGACATCAAAGCATTGCTTATTTATCAGCAGAAAATCAACATTCAGATTTGACTTACTTTGTCGTCTTTCCTTTGGATGTTATAAAATTCAGTTTTATTTTTTTTATTTTTTTTTATGAATTAAAAAAAGGGCATATGTCATTGATTTTAGAATATAACAAGCGTAACCTTTTTGACATTAATGACAAAAAACGTCTAATATATATGGTATTTTTTTTTTATATATATCTGTTGAACATAAACCGAGAGACGTGGGGAGGGTTGGGGATAAGCTAGGGGAGGCGGGGTGATCGGGGAAGGGGTGGGGTGGGAGTTGGAAAGGGGGAAGGAGATCCGGTGGCATTGTCTCATAATGAATTATATCTTTGCTTTGGGGCGCTGATATAAAGCCCTCGAAAATCAGGATGAAAAGAAACAGGTAACTTGTCATTGGCTAAATTTGTTAGGTAGAAGGAGAAGAGGAAGAAGAAGAGGAAGAAGCAGAGAAGAACGTAGAAGAAGCAGAAAGAGAAATGAAAAAGACACAGCAACGAAATACGGGAAACAGCGAAGCATCACTGACAACATCAAAACATTAATAATAAAAATAAACGTAGAAGAAGCAGAAAGAATTAGAAACAAAAATAGAGCAACGAAATAAGAAACAATCGAGGCATCACTGACAACACCAAAAACCTTAATAATAAAAAGCAGTTCATATTCGGACAAGTTATTATTTGACGGGGAAATAAAACTAAAACCATACACTTCATAACTAAAGCTTTTAGCGGCTACATAAGTTCAAAGAGTACATGAGTAAAGTTTTATGTATTTACGGCAGAAATCCCCTTTGAATTGGCAGAAATGAGTGGCTTTGGCAATAAATGTTCCAAATCCCAATATGCTGTATGGCCCTGTTTGTCCGTTGAAATATAAACATTTGAAATGACCAAATGTCCACAATTATTACTGATGACATTTTGTGTCATTCGAACAATTCTGTGTGTACTGATGAACATTATCTACAATGCATAAATAACGCATTTGTTGATAGCTTATTGCACGATTTAAAATATTATGTGCATGGCATTCCCGAAAATATAAACCCCCTGTCCTTGAATATCATAGGAAATCTATTAACCCTCATTTTACTATTGGAAGACATTTTTTTTTCTCGAACTCACCATCACTAAAATATTAAAGCTATAGCCAGGGGAGATCAGAAACATATATATTTTTTCTCGAAGTCACCATTACTAGAAATATTCAGTTATAGCCAAGGAAGATCAGAAATATATATACTGTATATATATATATATATATATATATATATATATATATATATATATATATATATATATATATATATAATATATATATATCTATATATATATATATATATCTATCTATATATATATATAATATATATATATATATCTATATATATATATATATATATATATATATATATTATATATATATATATATATATATATATACATATATATATACATACATAATTTTTTTTGAAATCTCCATGACGATAAAATTTAGTTATAGTCAGGGAAAATCAGAAATATTTTTTTTTTCTCGAAATCACCATGACTAAAAGATTTAGTTACAGGCAAGGAAGATCACTACTACATGCAAGGGGGTTAGTGTCGTCAGTGCACTTCACCCGGCGTACTGCAGGCACTCTTGAGGGTTCTCGTTGCTGCGCATCCTCAAAGATATTTTACTCTGCCTCCGTTCACAATAAATTTCTTCCTTTCTCCTGTCCACTTTCTCCAACTATTACCCTACAGGACAACTGCTTTGTTCCCTCCTGTTTCGTCTTTAGATCCTTGTGTGTTTTCTCATTTAATTTTTGAGGGTCTTCACCTCGCTGTCCAACCACTCTTACTCCCTTTATTCATTGACCTAGTTATCAAGAAGGGATAAAAATTTTCAAACGTAGTTCACACTCGAAACCGATGTCAGGAGCGCTGGTGGGTTTAGTCAGCCACCCAAGAAAGGGAATGAATTTAGCATAATTGATTCTAAATGACTGCAACAGACTTCAGGTGTTTTGATAATCATCAGTTTGGTTAAATTCATTTAAAATACAGCATTTAGGAAAACACCAACGGTGAAATCTCTGTGATTATTATCATCTAGATAGTTATGGTAACAATTCATCTAGACAGTTATGGTAACAATTTACGTTTTTAGCCCAGTTTAATCAAAAGTTATAAGTATGGTAAAAAACATGAAATCAAGAAAACCCCGTTTTTAGAATATCTTGATTTCATGTTTTCCACTGTAATCATAACTTTTGATTAAACCGGGCTAAAAACGTAAATTGTTACCATACTGTCTAGATCTGTGGTTCACAAACTTTTTTCAGTCATTTCCTCCTGCACCCAGTTCAACCATCCAGATCTCCCCCTTCATGTGTATGAGGGAAAGAGTAGTTAAGATACACTGTGACTATTTACTAATTTATTTTTCAAATGAACAAATATACTGAGAAACATATAGTTACAGAGTAAAGTGGATAGAGAGCGATTAGTATCAACTAACCGCATAGCCATAGAGAGCAGTTAGTGACAAATAAAAGGACTGTTGTTTGTTCTTCTACTTTAGAATTAGATTAGTGAGATTTTTTTAGTTAGTAGGTAGTGTAATTATTTCCCCCCTGGTAGCTTCAAATTTCCCTGCAGGGGGAGGGAAACCACTGGTCTATATGATAATAATCACAGAGAATTCACCGCTGGCGTTTTACTAAATGCTGTATCAGTATGCAACTAGGAATTACCCTCTACTTAGGCATAATCTTTGTTAAAGGTTATATCTCAGTGAACGAAACTAATGCTTAAAAGCCTTCTAAGAGGAGTATAATTTTTAAAAAATTTAACTACTGTTAAGCATCACTACAATACGCGTGATCACAACAGCAAAATAGAGAAGTACACTGGAGCTCTTTGTACCTCATTACAGCGTTTAATACTCTTCCACTTAACGAAATGGAGCATTAGGGATTACCAGCTCCGGCTCTCGATGTAATGAAGCCTTATTCAGATAATCGCAGACAATTTCCGTTGCTTAATGGATCCTTTCTAAGGTAACTTTTGCTTTCAGTCTATCTCAATGGACTTTTATATCCTCTGCAACTCGAGTGAACCATTCGAAATGCGAGTAGAAAAAAAGCAACGCGCGTTTTCCCGGGACGACACTCTTTCTCTCTCTCTCTGTCTTTGCTATCACGGAATCATAAGCAGGAAAACGCGCGAAAAATGCGCGCGGAAGTTTCTTCGGCGCAATCGAGTTTTCTGAACAGCGTATGTAATCAAGGCCACCGGAAATAGCTATATATCTCTGTGGTCTCAGTTTTAATTCCTGAGAAATTTCAATACATCATGAATTCTCATTTCTGATAAATTGCAATACATCAAGAGTTCTAATTCCTGATAAATGGCAATATATCAAGAGTTGTAATTCCCGGTAAATTTTAATACATCAAGAATTCTAATTCCTGATAAACTCCAATACACTGAGAGTTCTAATTCCTGATAAAGTTCAATACTTCAACAGTTCTAATTCCTGATTAATTTCAATACATCGAGATTCTAATTCCTGGTTAAGTTCAATACACCAAGAGTTCTAATTCCTGATAAAGTTCAATACATCGAGAATTCTATTCCTGGTAAATTTCAATACATCAATAGTTCTATTTCCTGATAAATTTAATTCAAATACAACAAGAGTTGTAATTAATGATAAATTTCAATACATTAATAATTCTATTTCCTGATAGATTTCAATACACCAAGAGTTCTAATTCCTGATAAACTGCAAATACACCAAGAGTTCTAATTCGTGATAAACTGCAATACACCAAGAATCGCAGCCAAGAAAAGGGTTGTAATTTATCCGCTGAAAGTTTACACAGAATAAATCAGAATAGTTTTAAGTGGAAATCCGGACTTGGCTGGATATAACTACAGCTATTTCTGGCCGACGTTAACGAGAGGATAACGATGTCAGGATGTGTAACATGGCCCCGATCTCCCAGGTGATGTGATGGTTAATTGGATATTAATGATGGGGGAAATGTATTACCATGTGGCTGGCTTTGAGTCATTGCTTCCTCTCTCTCTCTCTCTCTCTCTCTCTCTCTCTCTCTCTCTCTCTCTCTCTCCTTTGACTTAAATCGATGTGTTCATTCATCTCTTTTTCAGATGATTCAGTGACCATATTCTAAAAAGCATATTAATGGTGCCATGGCCAAGCCTTTGTTATCATAAATAAATAAATACATACATACATATAAGTGTGTATTATATTCACACACACACACACACACACACACATATATATATATATATATATATATATATATATATATATATATATGTGTGTGTGTGTGTGTGTGTGTGTGTGTGTGTGTGTGTGTGTGTGTGTGTGTGTGTGTCGAATACAAAGAAAATTATCTGAGGTGTTAGCCAACTATAAACTTTCTTGTAAGATGTATTATGACAACTTGAAACGTTATGTTTTCGAGTAGATGTCAACACATCTTCCTGAAAGAAATTCTTTCTTAAAATATAACATCGTGACGTCTGAACCACATTTAGTCTTTTAGGGAAAATATTCTGTTTTTCAGAGAAGTATCAGGCTGACTTCCGCTGCGCTGTTTCCAGGAACAGAGGGTATTGAAAAAGCATTTCATCATATCTGACGTATTTTTAAACATAAAAGTTGGTCCTCTTGGGAGACAACTTCACTACTCCCGCGATGAAACAACCAAGGAAGTAATATATCACATTTTTCAGTCCGAAACTCATTACCGTAGTGAAATTTTAATATGCTATTTTTTTATAAGAAACTCTTTTTCTATATAAGAATAAAACATTGTAGGATAAAACTTCATTCTACCTGCAATTTTCTTCTGCGTGATTTATTTACTATATAAGATTTGGAAGTTATTTTAGTAACTAAAACTATTTAGTGAACACTCGGAAATGTTTTTTTTAACTTCCAAGTAATTAATGTATTTATGGAGAAGCATCATCAGTAAGATTAATTTCTAAGCATTTACATGATTTACTTTATTTGATAGTATTACTATTGCTCACGTCTTCTCAAAGTCCAGTAGAGCTGTTGATATCTTGACCCTTAGGTGACGTGGGCATAAGACTTCCCTAAAACCGAGGAGCCAACATATTTATTAAAATCAATTTTCCCTAAGTTAGAGCAAATGAGAGAGAGAGAGAGAGAGAGAGAGAGAGAGAGAGAGAGAGAGAGAGAGAGAGAGAGAGAGAGAGAATGTTTACCATTCTGGAACGCTTTTAACCCACAAGGTGATAATATATAAAAGGAGGGTATCATTTTTCCCATTTCATTCTGTAAAGGAGCCTAAGGCGTATTTCTACATAGTTATATTTCAATTACGAAAGGTTCTGGTGTACATCACAACGAGTTGTATTCGCATGTATTAATCGACTTATTGCAAAAGTTTCCCCCAATATTAATGTCCTATCCACGACACGGTTTTTTTTATCATTTTGTTTTTAAGGTTACATGTAATCTAACTCCCAACCTGATCTTCACGCATTCTCTAATACCTGGCAATAATGAATATCATATTTCCTTAATCCACCTTTTAATTTTTGTTGCCTTTTGTAAAATGATAATGCAAGTTCTTCATATGGAGGACAATAATCAACACTGTTTCGTAAAAGCAACGTATCACAGGAACTGATGTTTCTGTGATACATTTATTGTTAGCGAGGATAGGCGCTACACTTCAGACCCTGTCTTTGCTCATAAACTTTTCATTTGATATGCTCTGCCCGTTTTCTGTTTGTTTACTCGGGTGCGAAACACAGCAACCTCTCTGTCATTTTATGTCTTCGTTCTCCAACTTTCCTCCCTGCTCACTGTCGCCTCCCATTTCTTGTCAGTTTGATTATCGATATTTAATACTTTATTGCCCTCCCACGTTGTAATTTATCCTCTGAAGTGCGAGTTTATCACGTCAGGTTTTGCCGAGATCAAATACTCTTTTAATTCTGGCAACATGTTTAGTTTTCTTTACATACTTCACGAAACACCTTGGGATTCTGAATGCAAATTCCCGAATTGCTGTGACTTTGTCAGCGAAATCGGTGCACGCTGAGATAATGACTGGCATTGCGAGGTTAGTTTTTAAACCCATTAGTAATTAATGCCTCAAACTGCTGAATGGCACACTTACGTTTCATGGCGCACAGATTCCTCGCAAAAGGGAGTTCATCACTCCGGCGAATTTTCCTTGAAGCCAATATTTACGCGAGAGAGAGAGAATGTTGAATTAAGACAAGTCTTGTGTTCGTTCCCCTTCGCTAATGAGCATAAAGACCAGGGAAAAGTTGGAGGGACCGAAAGGAAATGAGAAAAGCAGATCAGACAATGCAAAGGAAACACTGAAGTTGACTTCATTACAGGATCCTTCCACCAGTAATAATGACTCGGAATTATCGTGGATCTTCGCCCCGGAGAAGATGATAATCATCTTGACTGTTGGGTTGAAGAAAATTGCTGCTGTCCGCGACGAGTTTTTAATTACCGGTCATTTGCATCGAACGAAGAAGAAGAAGAAGAAGAAGAAGAAGAAGAAGAAGAAGAAGAAGAAGGGGAAGAAGAAGAACAAGAACAAGAACAAGAAGAACAAGAAGGGCTGACCCGAATCTACCTGAGGTTTTATCATACATCTCCGTGAATGTCAGTCAGTGTAAGATTGTTGTGATGACAATGATCGTCATCTTGAAGTTAACTACATCGAGCTGTGATAAGTTCTTGAAAATATACTGCATGTATGTGGCCCCAGTGTAGTTTATAAATGCTTCTGTAATATTACTTTTTTTTTTTTTTTGCAGTATTTCAGTATCTTTTCACAAACACTTTCCTTATGAGATAGATTTCAAGTGTATTATGTTGGAATACAAATGTATACAGCAAATGAAATTATAATACGAGGAAAATTAACATCTCGGTTAATTGTTGAGGCTTTATAAATGTTTATATATATATATATATATATATATATATATATATATATATATATATATATATATATAATATATATATATATATACATGCATACACACACACACACACACACACATATATATATATATATATATATATATATATATATATATATATATATATATATATATATGCATATACATACTTATACGAATATGTTCAGACTGAAGCCGCTTTGATCAATTTTCTTCAGCACTGCTGGACATTCCAATTTGCACGACAGTCTTTACAGAAGAACTCCGAGTACATCCCGTGCATTTTAATTAGGCGAAATTAACTTTACTTAATTTGCTTTATAAAGGGGTTTAATAATGACGCAGAATATTCTTGAAGTGCTGCTGCTAACAAAGGAAAATTGCTTATATAGTTTTTTGTTCTTTTCCTTACGGTTCCCGTCGTGTACAGAATTAAGAGAAATTACTTCTCTGTTGTCATAGGAAATTGAATTACGTACTTTGTCAGGAGAGACGCGGGTAGCATGAATATTATTTTGTACACCTCTCTGTTTTATCTTCACATTATTCTCGTACTCAATTTAAATTTTTTTTGTTCATATACTTGCTTAGCATTTCCTTATTTAAGAAATGTTTCGTCTGTCAGAAAGAGTTAATAATATTTCAGTAATTATAATGCTAATCTAATTACATTTCTCATAATATCAAGAAAAACGCAAAGGAATGATAAAGGATTTACGTTTTTGTATTATCATAAGACAGCTGCCAGGTACAGAATGCTCTCTCTCTCTCTCTCTCTCTCTCTCTCTCTCTCTCTCTCTCTCTCTCTCTCTGAATTAATAAGAGTGCATGCATATTCAGCACTAAGTGAAGCCAACCATAACATATAAGTGTACATTATGCAATGACGGCTTTTCTTCATTCTTTGATTTGCGAAATCTTATAACAAAATATCTCAGAAAATTTCACGTTCATCCATTATCAACTCAAGTGGTTCAATGAATGGAAAAAAAGAGAGTACTAATTACTCCTAAGGCTTTGATGTAATTAACTGCACTATGATTTAAAATCTGCGCCTGAACGACAGTCTTTTATTTTTTCTCAATCAAACTTTCGTTGTATCCATTTCAAGTGCAAGTATTTTATAATCACGAAAAACCATAAAATTTTGATGCCACAGTGGTGCTAAATCTACAAATATATACTCATAGTTTGAAGTTTTCCTCGATTTTCCTTTTCATTATAATTTATAGCAGCAATTGTCGGTTCAAAAGCCAGATGGTAGAATCAGCACCGATTAAACAAAGAAATACGATGGACCTCTCGAAAGGAGCTTGGGACTCAGATATTATAGATAAAAACTTCTTTCAACCAGCGATTAAGAAGATTAAGAGGCTCTCAAATGGAGTGACATAACGGCTGACCTCTGGAACTCTTGGTATAAATGCCCCCTTTCTGTAATTCTTATTTTATTCATATACTTGCCTGTAGAGGAGACAGTTGTTCTCTGAAATATAGCGTCAACTTTCTTTCATGTGTGTGTGTGCGTGTACGTGTGCGTGGATATCAATGCCTGAGTGTGTGTGTAAGCTTGCATGACGGCGGAAGAGTTTGAGTCTTCTGACATCCAAACATAATTAAACGATGGATGTTGCTTTAAGTCTCAGCTCTTTATTGACCCAATGGAACACGCATGCGCACACTAACCAATTCAACGCAAAAATTAAAAAGAAGGGGAAAAATTGTCTCTTAATGGAAACCTCTTGACTTTATTTATTTATTTACTTATTTATTTATTTATTTTGTTTTTGCTTTAGAAGTTTTTGGAACATCTATTTAATATTCATCTAAAAATAAGACATTTAATGCGACATTATGGTTTTACCGCCTTCAGCAATGACAGCTTTTCTTCATTCTTTGATTTGCGAAATCTTATAACTAAATATCTCGGAAAATTTTACGTTCATCCATTATCAACTCAAGTGGTTCAATGAATGGAAAAAAAGAGAGTACTAACCATTACTCTTGAGGCTTTGATGTAATTAACTGCACTAAGATTTAAAATCTGCGCCTGAACGACAGTCTTTTATTTTTTCTCAATCAAACTTTCGTTATATCCATTTCAAGTGCAAGTATTTAATAATCACGAAAAACCATAAAATTTTGATGTCACAGTTGTGCTAAATCTACAAATATATACTCATAGTTTGATGTTTTCCTCGATTTTCATTTTCATTATAATTTATAGCAGCAGTTGTCGGTTCAAAAGCCAGATGGTAGAATCGGCACCGATTAAACAAAGAAATACGATGGACCTCTCGAAAGGAGCTTGGGACTCAGATATTATAGATAAAAACTTCTTTCAACCAGCGATTAAGAAGATTAAGAGGCTCTCAAATGGAGTGACATAACGGCTGACCTCTGGAACTCTTGGTATAAATGCCCCCTTTCTGTAATTCTTATTTTATTCATATACTTGCCTGTAGAGGAGACAGTTGTTCTCTGAAATATAGCGTCAACTTTCTTTCATGTGTGTGTGTACGTGTACGTGTGCGTGGATATCAATGCCTGTGTGTGTGTGTAAGCTTGCATGACGGCGGAAGAGATTGAGCCTTCTGACATCCAAACATAATTAAACGATGTATGTTGCTTTAAGTCTCAGCTCGTCATTGACCCAATGGAACACGCATGCGCACACTAACCAATTCAACGCAAAAATTAAAAAGAAGGGAAAAAATTGTCTCTTAATGGAAACCTCTTGACTTTATTTATTTTTTTATTTATTTATTTTGTTTTTGCTTTAGAAGTTTTTGGAACATCTATTTAATATTCATCTAAAAATAAGACATTAATGCGACATTATAGTTTTACCGCCTTCAGCTTGTAGCTTTATGTAGGTGAAATTTTGGAAGATATCAAATGATATTGTATACAAGCATTTGTTTCTTAGTTGAACGAAAATATGAAATACCAATTATTGTCTATATCTTAATCCGCTGAGCAAAGAAAACTCCAAATACATTTTATTTCCGAGCTGCAATAATAGCGTGACCGCACAGACGGAGAAATCATAAAAATAAGTGTAAATTCCTTAATATTTGAAAAAACTGTGAATCCTTGTTGTAACACGAATGCATTTTCCGACGGTTTCCTGTTTTTTGTGATGACATATGAGAGAGCTTTCAGATCCCTGAAATTAATGGTACAAAGCTGTCACTTCTTAATGATACTTGAGATTAATGCCCCCGGAAGAAGGATGTTAATTATGTGGGCTGTGGGAGTAGATTTCACGGGACGATGGGCGCTTCATTCTTCGGAGGTAATGGTAATAAACAAGACAGCGAAGATGATGATGATGATGATATTGATGATGATAAGGATAAGGTGAGAACATTATGCTTGTCATGCATCTCTCGACAGCTCAGAAGACTTCAGAGATAAAAATTCCTGAATGATAATTATAAAACTTTAAATTCAATTATAACTTGGATGAAACTGATACTTGATAAGCTTTACTATTTAGTAGCGAGTTCATTGACACACGCGCACACACACACACATTCGAAATGCGAGTAGAAAAAAAGCAACGCGCGTTTTCCCGGGACGACACTCTTTCTCTCTCTCTCTGTCTTTTCGATCGCGGAATCATAAGCAGGAAAAACGCGCGAAAAATGCGCACGGAAGTTCTTTCGGCCCAATCGAGTTTTCTGAACAGCGTATGTAATCAAGGCCACCAGAAATAGCTCTATATCTCTGTGGTCTCAGTTTTAATTCCTGAGAAATTTCAATACATCATGAATTCTCATTTCTGATAAATTGCAATACTTCAAGAGTTCTAATTCCTGATAAAGTTCAATACTTCAACAATTCTAATTCCTGATTAATTTCAATACATCGAGATTCTAATTCCTGGTAAAGTTCAATACACCAAGAGTTCTAATTCCTGATAAAGTTCAATACATCGATAATTCTATTCCTGGTAAATTTCAATACATCAATAGTTCTATTTCCTGATAAATTTAATTTAAATACAACAAGAGTTGTAATTAATAATAACTTTCAATACATTAATAATTCTATTTCCTGATAGATTTCAATACATCAAGAGTTCTAATTCGTGATAAACTGCAATACACCAAGAGTTCTAATTCCTGGTAAACTGCAATACACCAAGAATCGCAGCCCAGAAAAGGGTTGTAATTTATCCTCTGAAAGTATACACAGAATAAATCAGAATAGTTTTAAGTGGAAATCCGGACTTGGCTGGATATAACTACAGCTATTTCTGGCAGACGTTAACGAGAGGATAACGATGTCAGGATGTGTAACATGGCCCCGATCTCCCAGGTGATGTGATGGTTAATTGGATATTAATGATGGGGGAAATGTATTACCATGTGGCTGGCTTTGAGTCATTGGTTCCTCTCTCTCTCTCTCTCTCTCTCGTCTCGTCTCTGCTCCTCTCTCTCTCGCTCTCATCGTTTCTCCTTTAGACTTACAATCGATTGTGGGTTCAATATCTCATCTCTTTTTCAGATGATTCAGTGACCATATTCTAAAAAGCATCTTAATGGTGCCATGGCCAAGCCTTTGTTACCATAAATAAATAAATACATACATACATACATATATGTGTGCATTATATTCACACACACACACACACACACACACACACACACACACATATATATATATATATATATATATATATATATATATAATATATAT
>NC_087210.1:76901005-76903505 GCF_015104395.2 Macrobrachium nipponense | reverse complement strand
GGTACAAAGCTGTCACTTCTTAATGATACTTGAGATTAATGCCCCCGGAAGAAGGATGTTAATTATGTGGGCTGTGGGAGTAGATTTCACTGGACGATGGGCGCTTCAATTCTTCGGAGGTAATGGTAATAAACAGAGACAGCGAAGATGATGATGTATTGCGGAATAGAATTGATTGATGGATTAAGGATAAAGGTGAGAACACTTTATGCTTGTCATGCATCTCTCGACAGCTCAGAAGACTTCAGTGATAAAAATTCCTGAATGATAATTATAAAACTTTAAATTCAATTATAACTTGGATGAAACTGATACTTGATAAGCTTTACTATTTAGTAGCGAGTTCATTGACACACGCGTACACACACACACACACACACACATACACTATATATATATATATATATATATATATATATATATATATATATATATATATATATATATATATATATATATGTTAGGAACAATCGTTTGCCGATTGTTCCCTTGGTGGATTGTTGCCTCCTTTGTTTTTGTTTTTAATTGTTGGCGAGTTGACGTCTGTTGGATGGCGTCAAACTTCGTCAGTCAGGTTCTGGAGGGCAGAACGACCAGTCAGGTTCAGAGAGGCAGTCTTGGCAGCAGAGCAGCGGAGAGTATCTGAGGACGAGTTGGTGGTTGTATCAACCCTGTCTTGATCGTCCAGTGGTCGAGGAGGACCTCCATACTGTATCTGAGGACGAGATGGTTGTTGTATCAACTCTGTCTTGATCGTGCAGCATTCGAGGAGGATGTCCATATTGTCTCCAAGGACGAGGTGGTTGTCGTATCGGCTCTATCTTGATCGTCCGGCATTGGACTGTTGTCCTTATTGTTTGAGTATCTTTTATGCCGCTTCAGTGTTAATTTTAATTATTTATTATGCTGCCTATTTCTATTGATTATATTTACAGATTGTTATTGACCTTATACAGCCTATTTTGTCATTATTTTGGCTTTGTTATTGAAGTGTGGATTTTATTGAATCTTCGACTGGTTTTACATATTATTATTGTTAGTTTATAATTTTTTGTGTTTTTGCCACCCAGAACCTTGACTCACTGTACGTTATGTATTTAACTCTTTGTAAATAAATTAATTTTAAGGTAACTTTTTGGTTTTGTTATGCTCCTCCCTCCTTTGTTTGTCACCTGTCGTCAGTCATTTCAGCCCAATTGCTTATTATTTTTAAGAACCTGTCGATCTCGAGAGTCGAGATCGTAATAATAATAGTATATAATATAATATATACTTATGCTATATATATATTATCTATATATATATATATATATATATATATATATATTATATATATATATAATATATATATATATGAGTGTATGTACGCATGGATATATATATATATGTATGTATGTATGTATGTATGTATGTATGAATGTTCCTCCGAGAAGCCGCGACCTTGCTTTTAAAAAAACAAAAAGGCAAAGAGGTTGGTATATTTTTATTCTGTTCCTTTCTTTCTGAAGGAGGCATGACCTCTGGAGCTGTTAGGATCTCGTCTAGGCAATTATGACTTTACTTATAACTGGACTTAAGGCTTCCCTCTGGATCCTTAAAGTTTCCTTGGCACGATTTATGTCAAAGTATTCCCCTGTGCGCGTGAGCTTTGAAAGAGATAAGGGGGTCCTGCTTCTGTTCCAGAAAAGGCATTGTATTTTTTTGTTGTCTTCTTATTTCTTTTTGTTTGTTGTTTGCTATTTGTGCCTTGTTATGCTCTCGGTGGAAACAAGTATATATTTGTCCATCCAATAAACTGTAAGACAGTTTATTATTTTTGTTTTTGATTTTAGGCTAATATCCATAATTGGTTATGAAGGTGTCAAATGTAGGAGAATATTAATGCCCAGAACAGCATATTTACGAAGGAAATATTGCAATGATATACAAATAAGATGAAACAACTTTTAGCGTAAGTATGTCAACGTACGTTACAATATACGGCTTTCCATTACTTCAAAATAAAATAGCTCGGATTCTGAAGACTTCTCCATTTACTTTTTAGGAATTTTCCGTGCCAAGAAATATTACATTTACGTGGATTAATTTGGTCGTATTCTTATTTTTCCTTTCCTGCTGATGTTTCTTTGGATGGTTGTTCGTTCATAATATTTCTTTTGGTAAAAGAAAAAGGTCAGGAAAGCAAGGAGGCCTTGAGAAGTATTTGACAACAACTGCAAAGACGTCAAGGAAAATTGAGCTGAAAAAAAGCAAATAAAAAAAAAAGAGAGAGAGAGACCGTCATTGCATCTGAGAAAAGAATGAAAGGTAACTCGTGTTTACAACTTCGTTGCAAGTTTCCTCAAACAATTCAGACTTCTTACGTAAAACCTTTGCTTTAATCTGATCAAAACTTTTCATTAACAGAGTTAAATAAGACGAATTTACATTGCACGACAGAAGGAGTCAAATCTCCATCATCCCAAAATTCATCTTCCCAATGGGATAAGTTTGGACGCAG
>NC_087210.1:76888505-76896005 GCF_015104395.2 Macrobrachium nipponense | reverse complement strand
AGGAAGCTTTACCTTCGGTAGGGAGATTCGAACCTACTTTGCCTGGTGTATACCACGAAGTATTAAATGGTCTTCTCAGTTACACCAGCAACCGGGATTCGATTTCTACTACGTAAGGATAATAATCTTCAGCAAGAACGCCATTTAGGCCTGGGAGGAGCTGCGGCAGAAAGGGGTCTCTCTTTAGAAAACATCTCTCGATTAGCTTATGTCACATCTTCATATGAATTATTTATTTAATTAATGATCCTGTGTTGATCTAATATAGCTCAACTAATGAATTTTCACCTTGAAGAGTACGTATAGAATTAATGAAAACTCTTTCGGCTGTTTTTTAGTCTTCAGTATCTTAACTTTTTACATTTGGCTATGCATTATATCGCGACAGTGTGTTGAAATACTATTAATCTCTGTTATATAAACGTAAAGTCCTTTCATATTCGGAAATAGCCGCTTTTTTTCTACCTAACTGTTTCTCTCAAGTAAGGAAAATTACAGTTTTCACGCTTTACTCCAATGCAGCAGATTTAGGATACGCCAGAGCTCTGAAAATGAGTATTACTAAAATTTTTTAAAATTATGTTTATTAATATGAAATGTAAACTTACAGAAATTGCAATTTAGATTGTTGTTTTATTTGGTCGACTAAAGTGTAGAGGTTTAATCCAGTTCCTTTATTCCCTGTTATGCCATGCCAAATTTACAGGGTTCCATATTATCATAATTATTATCATTATTATATTATTGAAGAAACAAATAATAATAATATAATAATAATAATAATAATAATAATAATAATAATAATAATAATAATAATAATAATAATAATAATCCCAAGAGCAAATACGGACAGACTATACATAACTCGAAAGGAAGGAGAGAGAGGACTACTAAGTATAGATGATTGCGTCAACATCGAGAACAGAGCACTGGGGCAATATCTGAAAACCAGTGAAGACGAGTGGCTCAAGAGTGCATGGGAAGAAGGACTGATAAAAGTAGACGAAGACCCAGAAATATACAGAGACAGGAGAATGACAAACAGAACAGAGGAATGGCACAACAAACCAATGCACGGACAATACATGAGACAGACTAAAGAACTGGCCAGCGATGACACAAGGCAATGGTTACAGAGGGGAGAGCTAAAGAAGGAAACTGAAGTAATAATAACAGCGGCACAAGATGAGGCCCTAAGAACCAGATATGTTCAAAGAACGATAGATGGAAATAACATCTCTCCCATATGTAGGAAGTGCAAGTGAATGTCCGGCACTTGCACAGAACCAGTACAAAAAGAGGCATGATTCAGTGGCAAAAGCCCTCCGCTGGAGCCTGTGCAAGAAACACCAGCTACCTTGCAGTAATAAGTGGTACGAGCACCAACCTGAAGGAGTGATAGAAAACGATCAGGCAAAGATCCTCTGGGACTATGGTATCAGAACAGATAGGGTGATACGTGCAAATAGACCAGACGTGGCGTTGATCGACAAAATCAAGAAGAAAGTATCACTCATTGATGTCGCAATACCATGGGACACCAGAGTTGAAAAGAAAGAAAGGGAAAAAATGGATAAGTATCAAGACCTGAAAATAGAAATAAGAAGGATATGGGATATGCCAGTGGAAATTGTACCCATATCATAGGAACACTAGGCACGATCCCAAGATCCCTGAAAAGGAATCTAGAAAAACTAGAGGCTGAAGTAGCTCCAGGACTCATGCAGAAGAGTGTGATCCTAGAAACGACGCACATAGTAAGAAGAGTGATGGACTCCTAAGAAGGCAGGATGCAACCCGGAACCCCACACTATAAATACCACCCAGTCGAATTGGAGGACTGTGATAACCCCCCCCCCCCCTACACACACCACACACACACACAAAATAATAATAATAATCTAAAAATCCTCATAGTAGCATGAACCTTCAAATGGAGAAACAAATCCACAGTTATGTAAAGGTACATATATTTAAATTGAGATTGATAAGGGGAACCGAACAGATTCCCGAAAGCTATCCTTAAGGTTTTAGATTTAAATATATGTACATTTACATAACTGTGGATTTGTTTCTCCATTTGAAGACTCATGCTACTATGAGGATTTTTTTATTATTATTATTATTATTATTATTATTATTATTATTATTATTATTATTATTATTATTATTATTATTATTATTATTATTAATCAAGCTGCATATTTAACTAAATCAGTCACCAAAGGGAATAAGTATGCATAAGTAAATATATTATTATTATTATTAGTATTGAAGATATACACTCGCCAAAGTGATAGAAGGCCCATGTTTCAATACTATCAGAATTGATAGTATTGAAGATATACACTTGCCAGAGCAATAGAATGACCATATTTGAATAAATCAAAAGCTGGCAAAGAGAATGAGAAGCACAGTGCGCATAAAAAACTCCAAAACTTTCAATAACTGCTGAAGCAACGAGAACGCAAAGGGCTTCCATGTCCTCACTGTAAGAGGATTTGCATACTGCATGCTTAGGGCGCCTTATGAATATTAAAGCAACGCTCATTTGCAGTAAGTTGCGCTAAGTATCCGCACCAAACTACAGCGTGAGCTAAATGACTTCCTAAAAAGAGAGAAAAAAAATTGATTTCTTATCACAGTTATCTCGTCTATTCTCGATCAAGAAAATAGAGTGAAAAAAAAAAAAAAAAATCTTTCCTATACTTAATATTTGGAGGTTGGGTGCAGCTGTATCCAGCCGCAGCATTCAATAAAACTCTGAATGTGTATTTCAAGGTATCAGAGTTCACTATTTCCTTATCCATTTGTCAAATATTTGTTAATGGAAACGTGAATAGCAAGATTATAACTAGGACACAGTGTCAATTAGGAAGAAACAATTACATTGCCGTGTAGCCACTCGAGCGGATGTGTAGAGAACTGGTTGGAAATTTGTACTTTTCTCCTAAAAAAAAAGTATTCATTTCAGAAAACTGGTTATAGTAAGCTTCATGTAATAGGACTTTGTAAATAATTTAAGCAAACTAACCGTTGGGTTCTTTGAAATGTTACATAAATGTATAAATATGTATATACATATATAATTATATATATATTATATATATATATATATATATATATATATACATATTATATATATATATATATATATATATAGATATATATATATATATATAATATATATATATTATATATTATATCTTATATATCTATCTATCTATCTATATATATTATATATATAATATATATATATATAATATATATATAGTATATATCTAGATATAATATATATATCTATATATATATGTATATATCGACTATAGATGTATATATATATTATATATATATATATATCTATAATATATATTATTATAATATATCTATATATCTATATGATATATATATATCTATATATTATATAATATATATATATATAGATATCTATATATATCTACTATACTATATATATCTCGATATATATATCTATATCTACTCTAATATAATATATATATCTATTATATATATATATGATTAAAGATATATGCCACGAAGGAAAAATAAACGAAGGAGTAACTGCGAGACCTTTCGACGTTTCCACGTCCTTTACTAGCAGAACTGACATACATGGGACAAAAGACAAAAAAAGAAGATTCGTATAACTGACAGATAGGGATTATAAAGAGATTAGTACCTAGAATCCGACACACTTGGAAGAAGAGTAACCTTCCCAAACAAGCATAAACAATGGGTGTGTCGGATTCTAGGTACTAATCTCTTTATAATCCCTATCTGTCAGTTATACGAATCTTCTTGTTTTGTCTTTTGTCCCATGTATGTCAGTTCTGCTTAGTAAATGACGTGGAAACGTCAAAAGGTCTCGCAGTTACTCCTTCGTTTATTTTTCCTTCGTGGCATATATCTTTATTTATGGATTTATCACGTTCCTAACTTTCGTGATTCAGTTATACATATATATATATATATAATATATATTATATATATAATATATTATATATATATAATATATATATATATATATATATATATATGGGTTTTTATCTCATCACCGTGATTCATATGCATGCATTAAGCTACAAATTTCCTTTAATATCCAATTCGCGCTACCTCGGAATCAATATATTTTCATACATGTTAACCGAAGGGGAATTATTTAGTTGATAATAATTTCGTCCTCTCGTGGGTTCGAACCAGCGTCCAGCGAACAGAGGAGAAATCAGGACCTCGGTAACGTTATCGACTTGGTCGAACCCATGAGAGGACGATATTATTATCAACTAAAAAATTCCCCCTCGGTTAACATATATGAAAATTTATTAATTCCGAGGTAGAGTGAATTGGATATTAAAGGATATTTGAAGCTTAATGTATGTGTGTGTGTATATATATATATATATATATATATATATATATATATATATATATATATATATATATATATATATTTATTATATACAAGCATTAAGCTACAATTGTCGTTTAATATCCTATTCGCTCTACTTCGGAATTAATATATGTATATACATAGTACGTACATACATACATACATTCATACAAACATATATGCTACAGCTTAATCCATACCTCCCACTAATTTCAGATCAGAGAGAGCTTGGGTAGACATCAGCATACGCTGGGCCCTTACACAGAAGGCGATTATACCCCTGGGACAACGTCTTCCTATCCCCCACTACAATAGATGGGCGGAATAGGAAATCGGAGTCGTCTACCAATAAACCTGAGACCACTGAGCCACATGGTCTCTCTGTTTCTGAACATATACATCCAACCCCTTTTGAAGTTGAAGCAGATAACCTCCAGTGGACATTAGAATCTCCAGTCTAATTGCATCCTGCAGTGGATGCAAATTCCTCGAATAATCGTGTGCTGATTGTTGGTGGGGTATTTTTGAGCTCCGTTGCGTCTTCAGCCATTTTAGGATACATTTATGAGTTGCAGATGCAATACATCACTTTTTTTTCTAAATCAGAAATCATGGTCACTGGGCTATCTGCCCTAATTTGCTCATATTTATACTTACAGATATTTAAGTTGATTATTGTAAATTTGAATGAATTACTGTTTCTGTTTCCCGTTTGTTCCTGGTTGGACGAGTGGTTTACGTGCTCGCATACCGATTCGGTAGTAAGGAACTCGATTCTCCGCTCTGCCAACGTGGAATCAGAGGAGTTTTTTTCTGGTTATTTGAAATTCATTTCTCGATATAACGTGGTTCGGATCCCACAATAAGCTGTACGTCCCGTTGCTAGGTAACCAACTGGTTCCTAGACACGTAAAAATATGTAATCATTCTGGTCAGCCCTAGGAGAGCTATTCATCAGCTCAGTGGTCTGGTTGAACTAAGATATACTTAACTTTTCTGTTTCCCGTTACGCTATGTTTACATTTCATAATTATTCTTTTGCGAAAAATCAAGTCCAATTTGAGTTTTTCTCATCTGACATTACTCTGCTCTTTCACAGCATCATGAAAGAGAGAGTCGCCATATAAGGCGAAATCATTCGCTAATTCGTTCGCTCTCCCTTGACCATCAAACGATTTCTTTTCCGCTAGGAAATCTCCTCCCTTCCAGTCACATACTTTTCGTTACCATCAGATAATTACCTTCGTCCCCGAAATATTTGGCATCAATTGTTCGACTGTGTTTTGCCCTCATTTGCTTCGTAATTAAATCTAAGGAATGTCAGTTTTCCCTGTCCTTTGCTGGACGCGAAGTTCAAATGAGTATTCAAATGGCGATAATATCTGCAGGGGAATTTTACGAGAGGTGCGTTCAATATAGATGGTAATGAACTTGGGACACAAGGCACACGTCTGGCAAAGTGTAAAATTCATAACGGGCAAGTTGGCACGCAGCATTGTTTAGCTAATCTTTGCTTTTCAACTATTCACAGTCATGTGTAATATAATGAAGTGGAGTACTTTTGTTATTTTCTTTTCGTTTTAATTTCACAAGCTATAATTTTCTTTTCGTTCTATGATTGTCATAAGTTTCCCTCATGGTCTCATAACTTGTATTTCTGAATCAATTCTGTTCAAACATTTTAAATCTTAAATTACATAAGAATGTAACATATTGAATATGTGAGGTTATGAGGTAAGTTAGTATCTCACTGAAGTATGTAACAGTAACAGAATGAGTGACCAGAAGAATTTTATCGTTCATTATATAGCTGAAATGAAAATAAACTATTAAGGGAGTGTTGATAACCTTCACATTTAACTGGAAGCATTTTCTGAAGGGGTACTGATGAAAAAATAGTAATGTCATAGGTAGAAATTATTAAAAATGTTGACCGTACTGAAGTAAAAGAATTCTGATATATATAAAAAAATATTTATACTAACATAACTGCAACGATACAAGTAAGAGCAGTAGCGATGAACACTGAAAAACATCAGAAATGAATGTGATTATTAATTGTATATTGCATGGTTAATGATGGATCCTAACATTGACGCTGGATGAATGCATTTCCAGCGTATTGAAAATTTTTTTTTTTAGTATAAAACATTTTGTTCTTAAATAAGTCGCATAAAGTAAGAGACCATACGCATAAATTATGGTTTAGATGAGCCTGACATCTCAAAGTTAAAATATGCTGCATAAAATTTCTTATGTCATTTAAGACTCAGGTGTTGTATAACAATTTATCGTTTTACTCTGATTTATAAAAAATAGTATGATATAAAAAATACCGAGAAATTTTTCCCGCAGAGATATGAATAACCGTCAATGAATTGTGGGAAAGGTAGCGAAAAATCGGAATAAATTAAAATTGCTTATCTCTGTAATCATCGACTCTTTTTAAACACGAGCAAGAAAATCTGTTCTAAAAACAAGCTTTTAATTAGTCAAAGCTACTGAAAACGAATACCTACAATGAAAAGAGAGAGAGAGAGAGAGGGAGAGAGAGAGAGAGAGAGAGAGAGACTATTATGTATAAATGTACAATCGTTCAATTTCCCGTATTCATGAATATTAATGGCCTTGGAAAGGGTTCTCTGAATAGAGAATGAGACACGCACACACACACACACACACACACACACACACGCCACCACCACCATCTATTTTATCCGGGAAAGAAGCTCATTGGAGAATAATAACCCGATTTCGCGACTGACTGCGCAATTGATTGAAAATTTCGAGCGGTGATTCGAGGCAAATGTCACAGGAAATTCTGGAATGCATTCTCGTTAGCAGAGGGGTCAGTTCGCCGTCTCTTTCTCGAGACGATAGGTATTAAAACGTTTGGATTCGTCTGTGAACACGATTTTATCATCACGATTTTTTTATCGGGGGGGGGGGGGGGGGAGAAGTGATGGAAGCACTTTTATAAATGACTATGTTCGTCATTGGGTAATTAATAAGTGGTCGGTGGGACAAGCAGGGGACAGAGCAACTAATATATATATATATATATATAATATATATATATATATATATATATA
>NC_087210.1:76871005-76886005 GCF_015104395.2 Macrobrachium nipponense | reverse complement strand
AAGCAACCGAAATGAGGTATGATAAACGAATAGAATTTAGCAATATAAATTTCGTGTTTTTAATAAGTACGATAATGTAGGGGAAATTCACGAACAACCATCAAGCATAGGGTATGGTAAAAACAGTTATTATATTCTTTGCAAACGTAACAGATGTGAAGTATAATTTGTATAAGGAAAAAAAAAAAGCGTGATGGTCTCTGCAGTGTATTGGGTCTTCGTACCACTCCATTTGTGTAACTTATTGCAAATGAATATTAACTTAATATTCATGAGGCTTCCTGGAAAAATAACATGCAAATCTTCGCAGAGTGTACACGCAATCATGCTTTATAATTGCTGTTAAATCATTAATGGTCAGGACTTTAATGTTTCACAATATATAAAAAAAAACTGGAGAAGGGATGAAATGAGAATCACTCCAAGCTATTTAATTTGACCATAAATATATTCACTGAATGACTTGCTCTCTTCGGTCAAGTTCTGTTAAAAGCTTCTTTCATGCAGAGGAGAGAATGTTATCTGCCGTTTGAGGACATTACAATTCTCTGTTTTAAAAATGAAGGTCCAGATGGAATTTTGTTTTGATTTCGATAACATAATAGTTTATTTCCAGCTTATATTTCTCCGTGCTTTCAAATGTATCCCTTTTACAATATTCACAAACGCATGATTCTTAATTTATTCTTTTCATAAGAATTAATGAAACATATATCGTCTGGTTTTGGCCCTATCCAAAATTCTCTTTCAGAACCACTTTTGTCCCTGATCTAAAGAGAGATCTTTCCTTCCTTCGGGGATTATTTTGGCAATTTTCCTGATGAGACAAAGGTCTCTTTATCTCTTCCTTCCAGTAAATAAGGTAAGGTAGTTCGTTTTTGAGTGCGTGTGTGCATGTGTGTGTAGTGTGTGCACGCGCTTGCTTATGCTATAATGGAAATCCCTCTACTCGTCTCTTTTCCATACTTCCTTTTCCCGTTATCTTACACTGCACATAAGCATTTGTTTATTATATTTCGCTCAGTAAAACATTTAGCAATTCATGTCGTTTAAAAGGAAATTAAACGATAAAAAAATGACTCTAAAGTCTAGACCTTCATGGGGAGAATGAAGTCTACCTTGTAATGACCTAATGAGGATTCAAAGAGTCTTGCGGCAATCGATTTTCCGCTCCTGTTCATGTTGTAATTAAACCTCGTCTTTCTGAATTGGTTTTACTTCCCTGATTTCCTGGACTTGAAGGACATAATTAGTCGTCTCAAGTCAGATCTCGAATTTGGGATTTTTTTTTTTTTTTTTTTTTTTCATGAATTTTGCATTAAACTTTTGTCTTTTCGATTGTTATGCATTAGTGTTTTTAGTTTATTAATAATAAGTACTTTTTACCTTGTTTTTCTGTAATGTCAAATAACAGGACTGAAATGAGAAATTATGGTATTTGCATAGCATAACGAAGTGCTTCTGATGATTCACGTGTAGTAAGATAATAATCATTTAATCATTCTACCCTTCGCTTCATAACAGATATATTACAGTATACACAACATTCCACAAGGATGAGAGAGAGAGAGAGAGAGAGAGAGAGAGAGAGAGAGAGAGAGAGAGAGAGAGAGAGAGAGAGATTTCCAATGAGCCGTTGCCAATCTGCTAGTAGAAGACATTAATTTTCTTCGTTACAAAGTAATGATCAAAGAGAACATGGCCAATTGTGCATACAAACGGGATTACCTGTCGGCCCTGGATCCTACCGTATCGTTATCCACGTGAACAATGCGGGAATGTTACCTGGAACAATCCCTCTATGAATCCAAGGCCAATCAACCGCATGTGCTCCATTCCAATTCGGGAATGTAATCCTGGTGAAATTTCACTATTCGACTTACGATGAACGATACACTGAGCTTTCCAGGTTCATCCACCAGCTAATGGTTAATCCTATTAGAATGATGTGCGGTTTGCCGTTAAGGCCTTTTTTTTTCATTCGCTTTGTTAGGTATGAGATAGGAAACAAAATTTCAACCCTGCGCTGTTTTTAATCGCACAGATAAAACTCGAAACTTCTCAGTCGTTGACTTTATTATAATTTTATTTTTGATAAGTAACGTCCAATGATTTTTTGGATTATGTCAAGATCAGAGAACCCACTGTTTTTCAAGACATTATTATACCAATTTGAATTACATATGCATATTACATAGATATGTGAGTGTATATAATATATATATATATATATATATATATATATATATATATATATATATATATATATATATCATATATTTATCATATATATATTATGTATATATATATATATAACATATATATAAATATATATATATATATATATATATATATATATATATATATATATATATATAAATATATGTATAAATCAAAGTGGTATATTATTGGGTTGAAAAATAGTGGGTTCGCTAATCTTGACATGATACGATTTATTCTAGTCAGTTTTTAAATGGAATCTATATCGATAACAATTTAAATGACAATTTAAATAACAATTTAGACTTATATAAACCCGTATATCCTGGTCATGATCTTAAAAGAATCTCCTCAACTTTGATTATTCCAAACTCCAAAAGACATAAGACATTATAAGTGCGTGTTACTGATGGGTTAACTCTTTTAAAGAACATTTGTTAATTTTTATTTAACTATCTTCAAAACCTGAGCATATTTCTCCTCTTATCTCAAGAATTGCTTTAGTTATGCTGTAAAAACAAAATTTTCTTCTACCTATTTCCTTAATTCGATACTGTAGGAAGTGTCTTTTAAATGGTGCTGAAGGAAATATGTCTTTTAGAGGGTCATTCATGAATATGAGGAAAAGACTATAAAATAAATACTTCGAATGGTTATATACATTAGCATTAATCTATGTTTGGGTGCATGAGCACACACGCATATTTTCGAACACATTTTTCGTTATATAACATGAAGTTCTTTTCCTATTTGACGATTTCCTCAGTTACCTATGGTGCGTTCATTCCTTCTCTTGTGCAGTCACTTTGAAACGTTAACTTTACTTCTATGAGAATGTTATCGTTATCCAAATGTTCTTATCGAGATACTTTATTTTTCCGAATCACGTGAAGACGATTGTCGGTCAATTTGCTTTTCCATGACACCGAAGCCATTCTTTTATTCCTGGAACGCCTTTTCTCGAATCGCAACTTTTCCTCGTCTTGAAAGGTTAAAAAAGTAACACTGCTTCGAAATATTTCTGATTAAACGTTGAAAAATGTACCTTCCCCATTTGCTGGTAACTAATTAAGAGGTATGTGAATTTTCACGGTCCTTTACTGGGTATACACAGTTCAAATGAGCATATTTAAATAGCTGCAAGATCTGTAGGCGAATTATGCCAGAGTTTCGGTCAATAGAGGCGCTAATTAACTAAGGTCGTAAGGTACAATTTTAGTGAATCAGACTTAAACACAAAACATTATCTTGAGCAAATATGTATCTTCGCTTTTACGTTTCGTGAAATCCAATTTTTATATCTTTTTTTTTCTGATCGGTCTCTTGGGTTTCCTAAAATTTACAAAAAGCCACCATATTTGGTCTATTATATTTATAATTAACTTCCTTTTATTTACAAATATCACCATATTTGGTCTATTATATATATAATTAATTTCCTTTTATTTACAAATATCACGATATTTTGGTCAAATAATTTTGTTTAGCTATGTTATGAGAATCAAAACTCGCAAATGCCTTTTAGAATTTTTTTTTTTTTTTTTATGCAGACAGCTTCCAGAGTTATGTAAAAATTGACCCGATACCCTCCCTTCTCTACTTGGAGTTAGCCCCATACCATTCCAAGGAAGGAAACGAATCAGAGAAGTAATATGATAACATAAGGAAAATGGATGAAAAAAAGGGAAAGTAAAATAAATGAATATAAAATAAGATAACGATTGAAGATCACGAAAATACATCAGTAAATGTAACAAATGACTATACATACGGAATGAACGTATGTACTATGTAATATCTAACATTTGAAATAGAAGATTATTAGAAAACAATGGTAATAAAGTTATATGTAATTCCAACGATTATTTATGCTAATGTGCACGATTTGTATATTCCAGTAAATATCAACATACATATATTACTTTAGCGATCTAATGATTTTTACTTTTGATATAAAATACCTTTTTCCTATAATAAAACTAATGCACTGACTCTTTGCTCAATCACTGTAGCCATCGTATGCCTGGCAGTCGTGTATACCTTACTCGCCTCTGTCAAATTCTGGTGTCTGCTCGAAGCGCGAGTCACAGACACATCGGCGAGTCTGGCAGCAGACAGATTTCTAGGTCTTTAATGACAACGTTTCGCTACAACGTATTTATTCTTAGTATCATGGCAGAGCTGTTAAAACTTTGAAGTAGAGAATAATAAAAAGGTATATTGATGTTCGGTTATAATTTGTTACTTATGTTAACTTTCCCCTTTGTTTGCCAAAATATGTAGGTAATTTCGTACTGAAGCAAGAGAGAGAGAGAGAGAGAGAGAGAGAGAGAGAGAGAGAGAGAGAGAGAGAGAGAGAGAGAGAGCTAAAAGTATGCCATATCCATTTTGCAAAATTTATTTGCGGCAAATTCTTGAAAGTTTCTCCATAATTCACCTGATAAAAGCGCAAGTTTTTTGCTATATAGTTATTGTTGATTGACATCTTGAATCTTCATCATCTACCTATGGCAAATGAAGAATGAATATTCAATTTGCACTACTAAAAAAAGAACGGTTCATGTGTTATAAAAGCAATATCCTGAACGGATTGTATCAGGCTGTTATCACCTGAACGTTTGACAAATAACAGTTGCGAATGATTAAGTGAACTATAAACTCAACAAGGTTTGATTAGAAAACTGTATACAATACAGAGAGAGAGAGAGAGAGAGAGAGAGAGAGAGAGAGAGAGAGAGAGAGAGAAATTCTTCTATTTTAAAACATTTATAAGAGCTGTAGCCGAAAGATTATCAGATCAGGTTTGACTTTTTCAGGATTTTGGATTTTTTGTACTTAAAACATTATAACAGCTAATGAGTATTTAATTCCCTGTTACTCTATAGTTCACTAAAGGAATATAGTGATGGATTAATACATTTTTTACCTACAAAGCCTTTAGGTCAAGATATAGCTGAAATTTGATGAACGAAATTTTGCTCAGAGGAAATCAGCTGTTGTTAAGCTTTACCGAAGACTAGTGTTTGATAAACAAAAAGGAACTGAATGTTTATTGTAACAGATTTTAATCTTGCAGTAAATTCTGACAAAGTGACAAAATTCTTAACACTTCCTGAAGATCATAATCTGTCCGGTTAATATGAATGCAATGTAAGACAAAATTCATTCATGAGTCATTTCATGTCAGTTATGGATGATTAAATCCTTACTCTTGAGGAATGTCTGAAATTCACTACATAAGTCTTTGCTCTTAAATTATGTAAGCTACTTGTTACCATGCTCGTTATTTATTCACAGCACTTAAATATTCATGTTTCATTTTTGTCATTATTTTAACGCTGGCTGGGAAACAATGTTGTCGTAATTCGTTTCTTTTAGAAATACGTGGTGAGGTAAAAATAAGTAAATAAATAAAAAAAAACTGTTGATTTTAATGAACAGGGTTTTTAGTTTAAGAGGAATTCGAACCTAAAACAGTTTATATTCAAACCTTTGAAAGATATAACAGAAAAATAAACTTTTGATAAAATAAAAGATGTTTGTATTTTATTAATAAAGGTATTTTTTTGGTTATGATCGCACATTTTATTCAAGGATGTCGAAATAATTCTAGAAAATGAAGATCTAAGAAACAGTGGTTTTTCTGAGGCAACTTTTCTCCTGACGAAAAATTTATTCTAGAAAATGGGGATCCAAGAAACAGTGTTAAACAAACGGAGCAAAGGGAATCAGATATGAAAATATA
Organism: Macrobrachium nipponense; assembly: GCF_015104395.2. Taxonomy (NCBI): domain Eukaryota; kingdom Metazoa; phylum Arthropoda; class Malacostraca; order Decapoda; family Palaemonidae; genus Macrobrachium; species Macrobrachium nipponense. The sequence continues at coordinate 76,880,040 of NC_087210.1, read as the reverse complement.
TCAGACAGAATCAAAAAAGCCTCCTCGATCTAAAACGACGCAGAAAAGAGCATATCGCTATCAGAATGGATCAAGGGTCTTAGATCCCTTAGCGAACACGGTATGGGGATTAGATCCTATTAAAGATTCCGGTTCCATTGCGGTTCCAAATTCCGATGCAACCGCAAAGCAGGCAAAGGAGCTTTGATAGATTAGGCGGTTGGTGAAATGGCTAGAGAAGATTAAAGTCTAAATCGTCATATTACATGGTACTAAATCCCCTTGGAAGACATAAGAAAATCTCTTTATGAATAAAGTGATTTGTGGAACGGCGGCCTGAGGCATAAGTACCCAGCGCTTTCGTGTATTTATCATACGCTTCTTCAGGGTACAATAACCTGAAGAAGTTTATATCAACTACACGAACGCGCTAGGTACTTATCCCTCTTGTCATTTCCTTCGGGCTCTTGCAATACTTAAGTACTCACATACATACATACAGAGAGAGAGGAGAGAGAGAGAGAGAGAGAGAGAGTGAGAACTAAGAATATTCAGAAACATTAAATAGTTTCTAAATTACTGGATTACTGAAGCACAGGAAAGTTTGTTCAGCTGCACGTTCCACTTGAAGCTGAAAAAAACAGATTGAGCTTAGATAATCCCACATTTTATTTCCAGCAAGCCAGAGGAATTAATCAAAACGAAAACGTCATGTAAGTGAACTTAGTTCACAGAATTCTCTCAGACTGCTTTTAGCATTTCCTTTCTTCTTCTATCTATTTTATTCCGTATTTTTTTTGTGTGTGTTGACATTTGTGAATAAACGCATAAATGAAGTGAGGTTAAAGGTGTTGTTGAACTAACTCACAAAATTTCAGCTACTGTTGACATATACATATTATAATAGAGAATGTATAACTGTTTTACAATAGTGATATAATTATTAACCTCATTTGTAACACTAAATTATCCTGTTCATTTGGTTTCTCATTAAATTCGTAGTCCGTACATTATTTGTGAAATAAAATTATGATTAATTTAGAAGCATAATATTTTGTATATAAGAAAACATTAAAGACTGATTATATATAAATGACCATATAATTCCCTTTTATTAAAGGTTTTTAAATTCTAATATAATGCTCAGGAAGTAAATAAACTTCTACACGGATAATGGTCAAAGAAATTATGTTGATATGGCAAAGATACAATCCATAACAATTTTTCATTTTTTAAATATTAAAAGTTACGTTATAGATGCAGCCTTAGAGTAATTAAGGGATAAAAAGAACAAGTTTATTTTTCCTTGCTATCTATAGCAACAGGTTTTTCCACACTGGAGTTTTCATTTATTCGTATATACTTCAAATTCTTCCCAATTCCATTCAACATCGTTGACTAACCGAAATGTGTGTAGGCACATCAATTTATTCAAACGGACCTTGTGCTATCTCACCTGCCTACTCACACCCGACGTCATTGCCAACGTATTACTAAGTATAATGCAACATGCAAGTAATTAAAAAATAAATCCTGCCCACACGGTTAAAGGAATTTAATTCTATTTCCAGGAACTCAGCTGTTGCAGCTTTGCATATATTTTTTTCTAGGTAACCCGCGCCTTTTTTCTCTCTCTCACTCATTGCTGACTTTCGCAACCATTTCCCGGTTTATTCCAGATAACTCTTCGTTTTTGTTATTTCAAGAGCACAGTATACTCGTATATCAACCGAGCGTAGCCCACAATTATATCTAAAAACGAACACTTTCAATCGAAGGTCCTTAGTTCTCAGCTTCCTCGAAGGATCTCTTGAACTGAATAAGACTGAATGCAGATCCGGAGTCCCCTGTTTAACCGAAAGTGCCTGAAGGCATTTCGTACAAGCATGCAAACCCGATTACTCCAATTGTTCTGAGGAAATGGACTGTGATATCCAGCAAACGTCCTCGCAGGAGGAGGAATGCAGGAGAACAATTCGGGATGTATTCGCGTGTGCACTTCCTCGACGATTAGGTATAAATCACTTTTCGTGAATCTCGGAGTTTATCGCTAATTCAATTATTTTACTATTCTTGCTGCTTTATATATTCACGCTCGATTTTTGCGTTTTTCAAAATCTTGTCTGTCTATTATTTCATTTTTTTTCTCTGGTAGTTATTTAATACATGTATCAGGAACATACTTCCTCGTATGCATCGTAGGATCAAGTGATGAAAAACTAAGTCGCATCTTTACATAATTTCTTCAAATATATGTGGTCCCTTCATCATATCTAACTTTCCCAACCATTACACTGTTTATTCTCCCGTAGGGGGTTAGCGCCGTCAATGCACCTATCGTGGTGCACTGCAGGCATTACTTAAGGTTCTTGGCAGCGCCCAATCTACCCCCAACTGCAACCCTTTTCATTCTTTTTACTGTACCCCCATTCATATTCTCCATCTTCCATCTTGCTATCCACCCTCTCCAATCAATTGCTCATGGTGAAACTTTCTATTCCCCTTTCAGCGCAAGACCTTTGGCCTAAATTCTGTATATTCCATTCCTAATCTAAGTGCAGATTATATTATGCATATCATGGGAGGATCCTATCCATTAACAGCCCTAAGTCCCCAGACCTACTCGAATCCTCCTTGAAGGAGACAAGATGGAAAACAGATCTGGTGTCTCCTATTTAACTGGAAGTGCTTGAAGGCATTTCGTACAAGCAGGCAAGCCCGATTGCTCTGATTCATCTGAGGCAATGGACCATGAGCTCCGGGAAGCGTCCTCGAAGGATGATTACAGGCGAACAATACCAATATTCCCTTGGGGCGACTACGAGGCAATGAATATTGGAAAACACTTTACTTTACCGATCTGGTTGGCTGTTGTAAAAGGGGAAAATTGTTTTCGTATTATTTATACGTTTCAACGCATCTCATTCCTTTATCTAATTAAAATAAAGATTTCTAATTTAGATTTTGTAGGTCTTTCAATTTTAATGTCACAGGAGAGAAGCAGAAATGAACGTTGGAAGACATTTTCTTTTATGGATCTTATTGTCGGTGGTAAAAATAAAGTATTATTTTATTATATTACTGACGATTTTACTACTTTTATTCTATTTTATTTAATGAAATTACAGATTTTTTTTTATTCGAAATCTAGAGACCTTTTTGAATAATGTGACTGGAGAGAAATTGTCTTCATTTTTTCCAACGATATAGAGCATTTCTCTGTGTGAATTTAAATTTTATTTTGATTCTAAAAAAGAAACATTTCATTACTATCGCTGATATAATGCATCAACTCTGAATTAATAATCTGGCCTACGATTCTTTTCAGGAATATTTCAAATCCAATTTACTTACATCCAAAACTTACTAAATAAATCTCTCATTTCCAGGCAAGGCAATAACAATTGCACTAACTTAAAATGTAATCAAATGTAGCTCAGTTAAAATGATAAAGTAAGACCTCCATGTAATAAATAACTGAAATTGTATGAGGGGAAATTACTTGTGCAAGAATAAAAGTATCTTGACCTAGCCATATTGCCACAACCCATTGATGCAGAATGAAATACCTACCCATTTCTGTATTATAGAAGGAAACTATAATAAAACCGATAGTTTTCTATCAGGTATATGAAAAGAAACTAGAATCTATGGTTTCCAGCTTGTTTGAGCGTTAGCATTTTGATATTAGGCTGCAAAATTCGTTCCAGACAGGTAAGAGAATCTTACTAAGGATATTCAGATGTTTAATCCAATACTTTTGAATTTAGAGTAAGACGAATATATCAAAGATAACGAATAATAAAGAAAAGTATGATGGCATGACTTTGATTTTATAAACGTAGTTTTTTTTTTTTCAAAGGTACAAATGTAAATTGTGAATAAAACCATCACTGCCTTCGTAATCAAAACACACTGTTGTGCACCGCATGTCACATCAATTCCCACTTCCCGGTATCTTAGAGTAAAAAAATCCTTTGCAGTAATCGCTTTAATTAGGCTCGCTGTCCGCCCATCATAATAAATGGTGAATAATGGGAGCTAATTATACGCGTGTGACCTTTTCAGCATAGAGACACCTGTATATATGGCCTTGTGGGAACACAATGCAGAGCTTGCATATTATCTCTTTAGGCCTATTTACTTGAAAATGAAAAGATGGCCTTGAAATTTTTTTTTAATCTACGTTTGCATAACAGTTTATTGTATGAGAGATGTTACATATTATATCTTTTTATACTGCATAGTAAACCGTATAGTTTTAAAGATTATATGCCCTTCAATAATTCAGGCGTCTGTCCCTTGAATGTCAGGTGATATCATAGTACTAAATACGATGGCTGTCTATTTCTCTGTATTTGCTGATTAGGTTTCTGAAGGTTTACGAGTGTTAGGTAGATCCCTTTCATTTCCTTATCTGTTACAAGGTCGATCTGTCTTTTCTAGTTATTGTGAGCCATATATTATATATATATATATATATATATATATATATATATATATATATATATATATATGTATGTATGTTTATGTATATATATATACATATGTATATACGTGTATATATATATACATACCAACATACACTAATATATATATATATATATAGATATATATATATATTATATACTAGATTATATATATACTATATATACATATATTCATATGTGTGTGTACACATATATATTCATTTATTTTATATATATGTATAAATATGTGGGTATATATACATAGACTGATTGATAGGCAGATAGATAGATAGATTCATGTATAACTTTTGAAAATAATTTATCTTCTCCATATTCTTGAATTTTCACTTTGCAAAATCTGGTATTAGCAGCTCCCTTATGAGAAATCATGTCACTGGAAAGTATTTTGAAGGCACTGAGCAACTTTGCCTTCCCGTGCATAATCTCTGAACACATTTCGATAATTAGCTTCCAATTGCAAACCTCTCGTATCGGATCATGCAGAGGAAATCACTAATGCCGCTAATGGAACGGTTTAAACAGTGTGCCAATGTTCCCAGTTGCACGTGTGGATCAGTCGGTAAATGTAATTTTGAGTTACAACGTCTCAGATACATTTTTTTTCCTTCTGCATATGACGTCGTTGGTACCAGTAATCTTTGCTCGTTAAAATACAAGAAATGTAAATATATATCCTGCCGTGCAGGACCGCCCGTAGCCCTTTATTTGGGAAAAACAGGAATTTATAGTGAAAGATATTCTCTAAAATAAATATTAATTATCGTAGTCTCTTACTCTACCATGCTTTTAATTGTTGACTCTCAATTTGGTCTTCAGCAGCTGACTTGATTTCTTAATGGGTGGACAAAGTTCTATGAGACGTCATAGAACTTTGTCTTTTCTTCCTGAAGTATTATAAAGTGGACCTTTAATACAAAACGTATCACAAAGTAAACCTCTATACAAAACACACAGTTATTAGTGCACGCATACACACACACTCTTACACACACACACATACACATACAGACATACATACATATATATATATACATACACACACAGATATATATATATATACACATATATATATATATATATATATATATATATATATATATATATATATATATATATATATATATATATATATATCGTGGGAGCGGCAATTATTCTAGGATACAGTATCCCTCTGAAAGATAAAAGACCTGATCTGAGGTATCGTTTAATTGCAGACTCTCGGCTCTTCAGCGGCATTTAGATAATTCCTTTTCATATGTTTAATCCCTGTGAAATTGGAAGGTTTTGCCCTTGGTGCATTGTAGCGCCATGTTTGTTAAGCCTATCAAAATTTATCTACAAAACTGAAATTCCAAGAAGCAACGAAAATGACGAATAGCTTATTATATTGAAGATCTCCTGAGGTTAAATTTGGGAAATCATATATAAATGATTTTCCGTCCTGAATATGACTTTGATTCCATTAACTAGGAATTTTAGCACTATACCATTATTCGTGAAGAGAACGTAATCGTCATGAAATCTGATGCATGGTTCTGAGTTAATATCTTGATAGAAGGTTTCTGAATGACCTTAAAGACAATTTTGTCACGAGATATATATATATAATATAGATTATATATATACTATATTAATATATTATGTATGTATATATAATTATATATCATAACTATATATATATTATATATTATATATATACATATATATATATATTATATATATATATACTATATATTTAAATCTAGTAGGCATTAAGAATGTAACCAAAATTAGAAACAGCTCCCAAACCCTTATTAAAGTATTTTATTCCTAGAAAGCTGGTCGGTTTTGGAAATCTTATAAAAAAAAAAAAACCGGAAATTACTGTCTTCCAAATAAATGACCGCCTCATTACTGAGTGATGTATTTGTAAAGAGAGATGGTCTTATTTTTCAGATGGTGCTACCATTATTAATGCAAACCGCCGATCACTGCTAAGATAATTGCAAGTGTTATTGGAGATCGTTTTCAAATCGAAAACTATCAGTTATCGTTACTGCTATTTATCCCATTACTGATCATGTAAACAATAGAAATGTTAGGTACATATATGCGAGGTTGTGTGTGTGTGCGCATGTGTCTGTGCGTAAATAAAATCAACGTGGATGATTTAAGAGGTAATGAGCCGAATAGCAATTAATAGGGATAATATCACTTCTCACTTTGCAATGAATTACAATAATAATGAGTATGGAGGCCGTAAAGAACATTCACGTTCAATAAAGACAAGGATGAAATAAGATCCCTTTCTTGAGTGTAGGTCTTGTTATATTATTAAAAGATGTATTTAAAATCCTTTAGTTTTACGAAGACTACTGTCCTTGTCGCCATCCTATGAAATATACCAAAATCTTCACTCGAATAAAAAGGTCTTATTTTGTCCTGAAGATCGAGAAGAGCAATATATCACAAGTTTTAATCGCTATTAGCAACCTCTTCCCTTCATATTTCCCTGCTGGTCTGTTGTCCTCGTCGCCAGCAGAGTGAAAAATGGCGCCGTCCCTTGAGGGACATAAAAGACCTTGTATCATCACCAGCGCAATAATCTCAATTTCCCATCATTGAAGGCGAAAGAATCAAGGCTTCTTCCCGTTTCCTAAGTCAAATGTTGCAGTTTAGGGCTCCCTCGGTGGCATGTCGCAGAGAAAAAAAACAAATCCCTCTCCGGCTATTCACAAGGATAGCTTCTCTTTATGGCGATATGTTCGTATCCCTTAAATTCCCTCGGTCCGACGAGATCTCGATATTCGTAGGTAGGTAGGTAGCCTTCAAGGTTAGGTAATGTTTTCTCAGACTCAGTTGTATTCCCTTTCTCCACACTACTTGGAGAGCCTTTTCAAACGGCCTTTGGATAACAAACTGTAGAGATATATAATGAGTTTTATTTGACGCTCCTTTTTATTTGTTTATTTTATCGAAGGGCCCAATTATCTCTCCAGATACAAGATATGTTCTCCTAATAATACTAGTAAGTTCATCTTTCTCTGGTCTGGTAATTAAAGCATATTCTAACTCTGTCGTTACACTTTCATTTCCTCGCACATTTTTTTGTCGTGAAATACAGAAATCTCAACAATTATATCACAATAATAACTATACGTATATATTTTCTTCGCCCCGGCCTGTATATTAACCATCACTGAATATTTCCTCAGCTTCTACTATGCTTTATATTTCCTTAGGGAACGATAATGTACATTTGTTAGGTCACAATAAGAAACTGCTCTATCGGTAGCGAGCGCAGTAAATACTCCCTACGTTTTTAATTTGAATTTCGATCTTTTGGTAAGTACATTTTAGTTTCCCGTTCCCAGTGCAATACCAATCTCCATATAGATTTTTTTATAGTGTGTTGTTTTTAGCTTTCACCAAATTCACTTGCTGTTGACACAGCAACATTTACATTATTCATGTTCCATGTTGTTTCCCACGGGCCCCCCCACCCTTTTTTTAAGGATTTATTTTGTTCTTCCTTCTTCCCCTTACTTATTGCACATTTAACTGATTACGTTTCCTACTCAAGTTTCTTTCTTCTCTTGTGAATAATCCATTGTTCAGTTTGATCTTGGTATCCTTAATCGGTCACCTATCATCTATGGGACCTATTTCCCTTATATTCTCTCATCCAGTTTTTTGGGGGTTAATAAAAGTGAAGTCTGACATTATTCTATTTCAATATTTAAGTGTTTCTGGTGACGCAAAACTTTTCTTAGAAATTTCATAACTTGAATGGACAAATCTGTATCTAAAACATATTTCTGTCCATTCTAGTTATGAAGTTTCTAGAGAAAGTTTTGAGTTACCAGAAGCACTTGAATATTGAAATAGATTAATGTCAGATTCCACTTTTATTAACTCCAAGACTGGATGAGAGTATATAAGAGAAATAATTAATGAAATATGTCCCATAGATGAAGAGTGCCTTCTTTCATGTATTCCAAGACTTTTATATTTTATCTAACTTTTTTTTTTTGGGGGGGGGGGGGGTGTGGATGGGGGCTGGGGGGAGAGGTGGTGTTTAAACCGTGGCAGCATGGGGCATGCCGATTGTTATACTGGTCTCTCAGTTGATTTATCCTAATATTACCAAATGTTAAGATAAACGTTTCGTACAAGGAATTCCTGATCATATTCCAGCATTTCGGAATTATTTCGTGCATACAATTACGTGCACGTAATATTAGGAGCTAAATTAATTCAATTTCATTTTTTCCTCATGTGAGTGGAGCTTAAACATTCACTTTGTTTATGGAATGATTCCTCGTAGGAGAGAGAGAGAGAGAGAGAGAGAGAGAGAGAGAGAGAGAGAGAGAGAGAGAGAGAGAGAGAGAGAGAGAGAGAGGCGAAGGCGTCTTATCCACGATTCACAGAAAGGCGATCATCTCCTCAAGCTTCTTCGGAAGCTCTTGATTCTCATCCATTTCCTCTTAAGATAAAATTTTCATATATTTTACATCCTGACCTTGAAAGAGATTCATCTCGCTCCATTCGCTCCTGTCACATTGAATATCCGTTTAGAATTATTAT
>NC_087210.1:76828505-76866005 GCF_015104395.2 Macrobrachium nipponense | reverse complement strand
CAAAATGAGAATGTAGGATTACCAAGGTGAGAGATCCTTACAGAGGGAGCAGAAGCCAAGATGGCTTCTGCAAAAGTTCTTTTTGAGAGAAGTGTTGTGAATATTGTGTTGAATGGGTAAGCATACTTATTTTCAGTCAAAAGTGTGGCTTGTCTGTACTTTGAATATTTATTTCAGAGATGTTCTATTTCATATGACCTTTTGATTTGATTTTTAATCTTGTGCTTATCGAGGTGTTCTCCTGTCTTCTAACAGGCGGTTCTGAGAAAGGGGAACTGATCTGAGAAAGGGGAACTGATCTGAGACAAGGGGAACTGACTTAATTGACATTGGAACTTAAATAATGTGTCATGGTGTTAATATGGTGACTGCTGTGACTTTTCCAGTTTCATGACTAAGATGATGCTGGTTATTGTAGGAGGGATATGGAGTGGGTTATTTGAGTTCAGTCTTTCATTTAATCTTTTTGTTAAGAACCTGAGTTATTTAGTTTAAACTTTGCTTTTAAATAAATGTTATTTTTATAAGTTCACGAGTCTGATTTAATTGCCTTAGGAGATGGAGAGAGAGAGAGAGAGAGAGAGAGAGAGATGAGAGAGTAAGATGCGAGAGAGAGAGAGGAGAGAGAAGGAGCAGAGGTGTGGGTGTTGTGTGTTGTGTTGGAGTGAGAGGAAATGGATGTTGGGTTTTGCCAGTGCCTGCTGCTCTGGTTCATTGCTACTTTTAAAATAGAAGAACCGAGATTTAGAATCTATGGTTAAATATGTAACAAATTAAAATATCTGTTTATAACAGTTGTCTTGTCTGGATACCTTTGATTAACTGTCTGTCATAATTTGAATGGGTTTTACCAAAAATCAGATTATCACTGGGAATTAAAGAACAAGATGCATTCCGAACAAAATTAAAATACTTCATAACCATCAGACAACATACTTCGAAGTGCAAAGCAAAAATACTATAGAATCTTTGGTGCAAAGTATTGATTTCTTAAAGATCTTGGGAAAGTGACCCATGAGTACGAAAACTCAATGTTGGTTGAGATTGATCTAGCCTTATGCCAGTATGGGTTCTTAACCCGGGACCAGCCCATAATACCAAAACTCAGTTACGAGATATCTTTCGAGATCTTCCACAACACGTAAAGTGGTTATTTATGATTTTTTTGTTCTTGTTGTATAGTTTTTTCTTATACCTTCAGTTTCCTTATCTGTTAGTACGTATATATAAAATATATATAATATATGTATATATCTATTTATATATGCATATAATATATATATAAATATATATATATATATATATATATATATAATATATATATATATATATATACATATATATATATATATATATATATATATATATATATATGTGGGTGTGTGTGTGTGTGTGTGTAAATCCATGCTGAATTCCATTAATAAATTTCCCAAAGGGGAACCTTTCCTTACTCTCTGATCCTCAGAAAATACTGATTCTATTACATCTGTTTTCCCTTACGTGAATTTTCAAATAGCCATTTCCCACCAATTTCCTATCCCTGCTTTGGGTACATTTTTAAGTGTCCTAAATTCGCTTGTAATTCTCGTTATAATTATATCTCTTTCACTTTTATAACAGGAAAATAAAAGGAACTTCTCCCCAGTTATCTATAAATATCAGAGTTTATAAAGTACTTCAACGGAGCGAAAGAAAACGCAGAGGAAAATGCAAAGGGGTTGCGAGATTGGAGGCGCAAGTAATGGCGATAAAAATGGAGGAGAAAAAAAAATTGGAACCTAGATAAGAAATCATTCGGACAATCAAGGGAGCCGGGTAGAATGTTCTAAACATTTCATGAGATGTGTTTTTCTTTTGTGATGGAGTTGTTGAGACCAGTGAAGGATTATGGGGGAACTTGATGACTGAACGATACAGCAAGAGGTTTCTTTCGTTTGAACGTGATGTTGACTTATTCATTCCTTTATACATCGTCTTATTATGAGCAGCTTTGAAGGTGCGACGTAAGATTAGAAGGTGGCGGGACGTTTATTTCATAAATAATTTTTCAGCGGTTGTTTCTTAGATTCACTAAATTATGCATTAAAACGTACGAAGAAAACTCATTGCCTCGTTAAGAATGTGATATGATATTACGTAAACCATGAATAAATTTACTTTTCTTCTCGATATGTCCCAGCATACCTTACCGCCTGGCCTTGATAAACCACACATTTCTAGATAGAGACTCAATGCTCCCTAGGGCTCCAGACCTCAACCGTTTCAATCGTTCTGAAATATTTTTGTTTTTATGTTTTCCATTGAAGGCTAAAATCTGACTTTCCTTTACACAGGGGAATCCCAGGCAAAGTGTTTCTGAGATCCCCTCTTTTATCAGCGGAAAAGGGATTGCCTTCTGCCGCTCCCAGGAGAATTATTTCTGATACATCTAGAAACAAATGTGAACGATTCTTTGCTCATAACTTGGATGTTGCTTTTTTGGTGGCTAAAGAATGATTCCCCTTAGACATCTGAGGCCGCTTTCTACAATATTTTCAGTATGAAATATTGGTTTCCTTCCATTACTGATTTTATATAGACACATTGGGAAATATATATTCTTTTGAATAGGAAAATTTTAGGTAACTCATTAAAGTGTTGGTTAATCTTTTCATGAGGATGATCTTAGTGCCTTATATTTTCCAACCTATCACAGTCGTTTAAATGATATGTCCATATATGGCAAACATTAGTTCATCTTCAAATACAAGCCTAGCCAAAACGAAATTTAGTTTTAAGTAAACGAGAAGAATAAAACTTGTGAATAGAATATCACAATAATGGAATATAATTATGTGTATTCGTACGACGCATTGAAGCTTTCATAGTGTCATTCACTAGAATCAGTTAATGAAGGGGGATCACCTGAAGAAAAGCGACCAACACACGCTGGGGTCGCTTTTCTTCAGGTGAAAAATATTGGGGTCGCTTTTCTTAAGGTGAGGAATTAACAGGGGTAACAGTAGGTTTGATTATTTTTGTACTGAAATTGCAAGACAATACGCTTTTAATGAACTATTGATTGTTTGTCTAAATTTGTGTTTTTAACAAATGTTTAATAAAGTAGTTTTTAATGAATATATATCTATATTTTTTCTCCTTTTTTCTATAATATTATGAGCTAAAGTGGCGGGGTCACCTGAAGATTGGAGACACCAACAAGTAGGGGTCGTTTATCTTCAGGTGGAGAATATTGGGGTCGCTTTTCTTCAGGAGGAAAATATTGGTGTCGATTTTCTTCAGGAGAGGTATTAGGGGTCGCTAATCTTCAGGTGATCCATGAAGGGTAACAAATAGAAATTTATGAAAATACATTGTATTTTCATAAATTTCTGTTATTACTGTCTTTCTGAGGAACACCAACTTCCGCATGACAACGAGTTCTTTCCTAAATCCTGTTGCCAAACGATGCCACCAGTAACCTCTTCTAACTTCTCCAATACAGATGTTGTTTTTTCTCTCTTTCCTTCCCATGAATATCGACAATTCCTCTTTGCTGACGTCAAGACCACGTCGGGAAGCTTAATGATTTAGAATTCGAAAATTCTGAAGACTTCTAGCTCTGTTTGTCTTTTAAGCCTGCTCTCACATTTTACCTGATCGGCTGGTATAGTGGTTAGTGTCGTGGTATGGCACACAGATGTCGCGGATTCGCGTCTCCCCCAGGCTGATGAAAAATCATTATATACCATGATCAGTTACTGCTGCAGTGTGGGATGTCTGCGGTGGGAGGTTGAGACCAACATTCTCTGGAAGCTTGAATTTCAAGTCATTGGTTCCCTATGTCCTTGTTCCATGTGAATAAGTTTTCATCTACTAAAATATAATAATAATAATAATAATAATAATAATAATAATAATAATAATAATAATAATAATAATAATGATGATGATGTGCATGGACGACATCAAGCTGAATGGTAAGAGCATCAAGGAAATAGATACCCTAATCCAGACTGTAAGGATTGTATCTGGGGACATCAGGATGGAGTTTGGAATAGAAAAATGAGCCCTAGTCACATACAAAAAGGCAAAGTAACAAGAACTGAAGGGATAAAGCTACCAGATGGGAGCAACATCAAACACATAGATGAGACAGGATACAAATACTGGGAATAATGGAAGGAGGGGATATAAAACACCAAGAGATAAGGACACGATCAGGAAAGAATATATGCAGAGACTCAAGGCTATACTCAAGTCAAAATTCAAAGCCGGAAATATGATAAAAGCCATAAACACATGGGCAGTGCCAGTAATCAGATACAGTGCAGGAATAGTGGAATGGACGAAGGCAGAACTCCGCAGCATAGATCAGAAAACCAGGAAACATATGACAATACACAAAGCACTACACCCAAGAGCAAATACGGATAGACTACATAACATGAAAGGAAGGAGGGAGAGGACTACTAAGTATAGAGGACTGCGTCATCATCGAGAACAGAGCACTGGGGCAATATCTGAAAACCAGTGAAGACGAGTGGCTAAAGAGTGCATGGGAAGAAGGACTAATAAAAGTAGACGAAGACCCGAGAAATATACAGAGACAGGAGAATGACAGACAGAACAGAGGACTGCACAACAAACCAATGCACGGACAATACATGAGACAGACTAAAGAACTAGCCAGCGATGACACTGGCAATGGCTACAGAGGGGAGAGCTAAGAAGGAAACTGAAGAATGATAACAGCGGCACAAGATCAGGCCCTAAGAACAAGATATATTCAAAGAACGATAGACGGAAATAACATCTCTCCCATATGTAGGAAGTGCAATACGAAAAATGAAACCATAAACCACATAGCAAGCGAATGCCCGGCACTTGCACAGAACCAGTACAAAAAGAGGCATGATTCAGTGGCAAAAGCCCTCCACTGGAGCCTGTGCAAGAAACATCAGCTACCTTGCAGTAATAAGTGGTACGAGCACCAACCTGAGGGATTGATAGAAAACGACCACGCAAAGATCCTCTGGGACTATGGTATCAGAACGGATAGGGTGATACGTGCAAACAGACCAGACGTGACTTTGATTGACAAAGTCAAGAAGAAAGTATCACTCATTGATGTTGCAATACCATGGGACACCAGAGTTGAAGAAAAAGAGAGGGAAAAAATGGATAAGTATCAAGATCTGAAAATAGAAATGAAGAAGGATATGGGATATACCAGTGGAAATCGTACCCATAATCATAGGAGCACTAGGCAACGATCCAAGATCCCTGAAAAGGAATCTAGAAAAAACTAGAGGCTGAAGTAGCTCCAGGACTCATGCAGAAGTGTGTGATCCTAGAAACGGCATATAGAGAAAAGTGATGGACTCCTAAGGAGGCAGGATGCAACCCGGAACCCCACACTATAAATACCACCCAGTAGAATTGGAGGACTGTGATAGAGCAAAAAAAAAAAATAAAAAAAATAATAATAATAAATTGTTTGTTACTCTTCATTAAATGGTTCTAGTGAATGACACTCTATGAAAGCTTCAATACGTTGTACGAATACGCATAATCAAATTCCATTATTGTGACATTCTATACACAAGTTTCATTCATTTCCTGTACTTGAAACTAAAGTTCGTTTTGGCTAGGTTTGTATTTGAAGATGAACTAATGCTTGCCATTTAAATGCTCTCAATGAACAAACAGATAGTTTTTTTTTTCAATCATAAATTATCCTCTATCAATAACGACCTTTAGAATGTTTGTTGCTTTTTTCTTAATTTGATTTAATTTCATTTTCTCTCAGCAAGATAATAAGCTACTCTCCTCATTGTGACTGTTCACCTATTTGGTATATGAATGCCTTTCCAAGAACCACAACTTCTGCTTCTGTTGCAAAGATCGAATTTTAGAACGACAGGTTCAGCGGAGAGATGTCTTGCTCGAATTCTTCCTTTTCATCATTGGGCTTTGAACGGTTTTGCCTACAAAACCGGTATCTTTACGTCCCCTTGTGTGTCAACCTTTCTCAAAGGTTACGAATTAATTTTTCCCCGCGGGTGGTAGGTACGCTTTATCTGGTTCCTCGATTTAATCAAAAACTCTCCTGGGACGAAAGAGTCCCCATGTCGACACGTGGAAAGCGTTTATCCTTTACGAAGAAATGTTTGCGGATTTTTTTTTTTATATCTCTGCGACCTCGTATGAAATACCAGGAGACTTAAAAACAACGGAGGGTTGGAATGGTGCAAACGTTTCTCCCCCCCCCCCCCCCTCTCTCTCTCTCTCTCTCTCTCTCTCTCTCTCTCTCTCTCTTTCTGGAGGCAGCTGAGCTATCGTAGAGATGCGCCTTTCTTATTGATATTTCATTGAGAATAAGTTCGTCGTATACTAATCTGAAAACAGCTTTACATATGAATGTTACACGATAAATACCTAAAATTTTTAAACAAGTGCAATATCCCCTCCTTATATATACTTACAATTTCATAAGTGTGCAACTGTTTTTAAATCATTTGCTGGATCGAGGAAACACAGGGAGAGAGAATAATGGAACATTGCCTCCAGCATCTACTTGAGAAACCAAATGAAGAATAATTTACATATTTACTTGGTAATTATACAAGTCAAACAGACAAAAAGCCTCTGTCATGTAAAGTACCATTAAGAAGTGAAGATCGCCACGTTTGTTTCATATATTCTCCAGCATGCTATTTGAAATATGAATGCTAAAATTTTAAAGTTGAAAACAATGGCTATTGGGGCTTACGTACACTAACATCTCGAAAAAATGTTAGCAATTACTATAACGAGGATATTTATTTTTTTTATTACGGGAGAGATTACCTTCCATTTTTGAAAAGTACATCTATAAAAAAATTTAAAATTTGAAAAAAAAAAAAACTTTAAGTAGAACAAAAAGGACCAGGCTACTGAAATAAATTATCTTTATCATATGAATTTGTGATTAAATTGTCAGAACATTTCATTTCATTCAGTCTTTCCTACTCCTTTGCATCGAAAAAATGAATGTAGTTTTTTTATTCATATCTATGTATGAATCACTTTAAATCAAAGATAATTCCAGCTGTCAAGTCCATCCACTCAGTAATGAATAAGATTTTCTTTAGTATCTATTCAAAGACATCGTAATAATATCGTCAGGACGCTAACATTGCATAGCATACATTAAAAAGAGAGATTGATAAAAATTTTCATTTATCCCTGATTTACTGTATATGAACAGGATGTAACATTTTATATTGATATTAACATAATCAATTACTAAAATTAATATATAATTGGTATATTTATATTAATATATGATTTTAAAGATGTAAGATTTTTAATAATTTGTAACGATAATGTAAATGAATGGGTTCATGACTATTTGGCAGGGCATTTTTGAAAGACTAAAATCTTTCACAGTCTCAGCTGTGCACAAGTTCCTACATTACACCATCCAATGTTTTTGTTACACGATCATGTTGATGTATCCTTGTTTATTTAGTCTTGTCCTTCAATCATGTTTTTTTATAATCTAATTCATTTAGCCTCATCCTTGAGTCATGATAATATTTTCCAATTTATTTAGTATCGTCCTTAATTATGTGAGTATATAGTAATTTGTTTTGTCTCTTCTTTAAATCATGTTAATATATTCCAGCTTATTGAGTCTTATTTAGTTTCGTCCTTGAATCATGATAATATATCCCAATTTATTTAGTCTCGCCCTTGATCACGTTAATATATAGCAATTTGTTTTGTCTCGTCTTTAAATCATGTTAATATATTCCAATATCTTTAGTCTTATTCAGTCTCGTTCTTGAATCATGATAATATATCACAATTTATTTAGTCTTGTCTTTGACTCATGTTAATATACCGCAATTTATTTAGTCTTATTTAGTCTCGTCCTTGAATCATGATAATCATATCCCAATTTATTTTGTCGCGTCCTCAATCAGGTTAAGATACACCCATTTATTTTGTCTCGTCTTTAAATCACGTCAATATATTCCAATTTCTTTAGTCTTATTTATAGTCTCGTATTGAATCAAGAGAATACATCCCAATTTATCTAGTTTCGTCCTCGAATCGTGTTAATATATACCAATTTATTTAGTTATATTTAGTCTTGTCCTTGAATTATGATAATTATATCCCAATTTATTTTGTCGCGTTCTCCACCAGGTTAAGATACACCCATTTCTTTTGTCCCGTCTTTAAATCATGTTGATATACCCAAGTTTCATTTGTTTTTTTAGCCTTGTCTTTGAATCATGATAATACATCCCAATTCATTTAGTCTCGTCCTCGAATCGCGTTAATATATGCCAATTTATTTAGCCATATTCAGTCTTGTCCTTGAATCATGTTAATATCTCCCAATTTATTGAATCTGATCTAGTCTCGTCCTTGAATCATGATCATATATTTACCAACGGAAAATAATTCATTAGTTTTCAGTTCAGAAGTTCAAGCGAAATTGCAATACATTATACCCTAACACTATTCTTCTCAAATCTAAATACTTTTTTTTTTTCATCTATTTAGCTATTCACTAATTTTTAAAAACTTTTTTGACGAGAGGGATCGATTCTTTCTGTATTTCACTTTACTTCCTCATAATCAATCCTAATGGAAAATGACCACCATATTCTTTGGAAGTTTGAATTTCAAGTCAGTGGCACCTTTGGTGGGCCTGTTCCATATGAATTGGTTTCATCTACTGAATAACAATACTACTACTACAACTACTACTACTACTACTACTACTACTACTACCACCACTACTACTACTACTAACTATTACTACTACTACTACCACTACTACTACTACTAATACTAATAATAATAATAACCTTTTACATTTGACACAACTTTACACAAAATCTTAAATATCAATTTTAATATTTTCCCTTCACTATGACGAAAGGCTCGAGACTTACCTGTTTCGTCTCACGAAGTTTCGACCGAAGAGATTAATAACATCCTCCCTCCGAGGAGAAAGTTACTTCTTACCGGGACTTGTTCAAACGTTTCCCAACGTTTTCCTGCGAGAAGATTAATGAAGCAAAGTTAATTATATTTTTGCCGAATCTCGCCGAAAGCCGGGTTTCTTAAGTTTTACTTTGGAAACTTGGCGATGGTTGCTGTGATAGGCGTAGGCTTTTATTATTACCAGAGTTAGGCCTCAAAATTGTATAAAAGGTAGATTCGTATATTATGATGAGAAGAGGAAAATAGAGAATGAATAAAAATAATTAAAATTCTATTTCAATTTCACTCTTGAATAACCATTCAAAAATTTTGTTACTCTTATTGTTACATCAATGGGAAAGCTAAGTGCAGTGTACTATTAATTAATGCTGCAGTTTCGTGAATATTTGCTGATATACATACACACACACACACACACACACACACATATATATATATAATATATATATATAAATATATATAAAATATATATATATACTATATATATATATATATAATATGTATATATATTATATATATATATATATATATATATATATATATATATATAATATATATATATATATATATATGCACACACAGAAATGATTATATAAGTTAGTATTATGATATATATGTGTATGATTATATGCATATATACATAATAATATATCTATATATAATATATATATACTATAATATATATACATATATATTATATATATTATATAATATATATATATTAGATATGTTTTAATTATCAGAGACACGACAGAATACAAATTTGCCATATACAGAGAACCAACGTTCTCACTTTCATACATTCACTACTTTAGCTATCACCACATTGCTATCAAGATAGGTGTAGCCAGCAATCTGTTCTTAAGAGCCTTACGAATTTGTTCCCCAGATTTCCTGGAAAAAGAATCTGAACTAATTCACAAGTAACTTTTGTCTTTAAAGTATCCTGACCATATAATTGAGAAAGCAATTCACAAAGCAAACGTAATTTTCTACCGACCCCTAAAGACAAGACCAGAGATACACCCAACAATAAAATAAAAATTCCACACCTGGACACGACTAAGAAGGTGACTCAGACCCTCGGAAAATCTAACCCTTTTGCATTTACTTACCCAAACACCTTAGCCAAATCCCTGATTAACGTCCAACAAAAGACATTTCCCAAGGACACTGGGATTTACCAAATCCCATGCCAG
Organism: Macrobrachium nipponense; assembly: GCF_015104395.2. NCBI lineage: Eukaryota > Metazoa > Arthropoda > Malacostraca > Decapoda > Palaemonidae > Macrobrachium > Macrobrachium nipponense. The sequence goes on along the minus strand of NC_087210.1, from coordinate 76,855,818 downwards.
GACTGTAACTAATCTTACATCGGATTTACAGGTAAATCACTTCCCCAGAGATTAATACAACACAAACGGTCAGTTAGGTATGGACAACAGAACTCAGCTATTTTCAACCATATAAATGAACATAACCATAGAATAAACTGGAATTTGTCACGTGTAATTTATAGCAGTAACTGTAACTGCCGGTACAAGAGTCAAATGATGGAATCGGACTTAATAAAAGAGAGACAGGTAATGAACATCTCAAAAGGAGCATGGATTTCAGATACGATCGACAAGGTTTTCATTCAACCAACGCATAAGAAGATTAAAGGAAGATTATCAGCGGGGGTGACCTAAATTGGCTTGCCAGTGGATGGACATCTTGGTATAAATACCACCTTTTCTGTAAACTTTTCTCATTCATCTACCTGAAGAGGGAGACAGCAGTCTCTGAAATATAGTACTTTTCTCTCTATATTTTGGTTTTATGATCCTTTTATTTAGTATATAGGGTATATATATATTTAATATATTATATATAATTATTATTATACCTTTTTATTAGATATATATATATATATATATATATATATATTATATACAGATACTATATATATATATATTATATCATATATATAGATATATATATATAGTATATAATATATATAATAATATATATACAACATATATTATAAAATATATTATATATATATATAATATAATTATATTATATATATATGTATATATATTATATATATGAATATATATATATACGTTAATATATATATATATATATATATATATATATATATATATATATATATATATATATCGAACTAGAAATGTCCTTTAATATCTAATTCGCTCTACCTCGATTAATTATATTTTCATATATGTTTAACCGAGGGGTATTTGCATATGAATCACCGGTTAATGTGAATAGACTTAATTATATATATATATATATATATATATATATATATATATATATATATATATAATATATATATAATATATAGTTATATATATATATGTGTGTGTGTGTGTGTGTGTGTGTGTGTATATATGATATATAAGAAAATTCAGTCCATTCTAGATATATATTCCTTTAATGAAAAAGAAAAAAAAAAATCTGAAATATTGTAAACTAAAAAGTCAATTCTGAAGTGTGCTAGCGATTAATTCAGTATTACCCTGTACCAACCGATTTCGCCAATACGTAATCGAACAGATGAGAAGCTCAGCGCTAACTTCTACGACAACAAAAGCATAAAGAGGATTATGGTTTTCCCTGTTGTCTCTTCCTTAGATGCTCACGTAATCGCATAAGCCCGATTACGTAACCTTCACCTAACTATTTCTTTCAATTTTTCCAGTGTTCTATAACGAAAACGCGTAAAATTGTCCGAAATCTCCCCTTGTTTATCATTTAAACTTATGTCGTCATGCATTTTCGGTTTTTCAATATTCGGAAATATGTCTGTCTACAAGAAGTCAATGTGACATTTTGTATACTAGTCAGACTAGAAAATCATTGAAGAAGGAACTAAGGGGATGGAATAATAATAATAATAATAATAATAATAATAATAATAATAATAACACAAGTCTTCAAATGGAGAAACAAATCCACAGTTATGTAAATGTACATATATTTAAGTTTAAAACAGAAAAGAGATAGCTTTCGGGAATCTGTACGGTTCCCCTTATCAATCTGACAAGTTGATATAACTTTACAGCGAAGTAAACAAAGCAGGAGTCAAAAATAGTGACTTGTTATTAAAAACAATGGAACCGGTCGTCCAGTATAAATCAGGCAATGCCGTCGTTTTCTGATGAAAGCCCCCCCAATCGTCTGGAACGTCGAATTGGTCCTTGCCCAGTGCGGTCGTTCTGATGGTCCTCTTCAACAGCATAGGCGCCGGCAGCATCGGTTACTGGAGGTAGCCGAGTTACCTGAACGGGAGAAAGAGAGGCAACCGCAGCATCAGATGTGGCTAAAGAGACAACACTCTCATAATGTTCTTTATTCTTAAAGCCTTTAATATATTTCTTGGAAATAAGGTTGTTGGTGAATTTATCTTCCTGTGTGAAAGATTTATTGCCTTCCATGGAAAAACCACTGTCTATCGCCGCACCCTCCACTAGCCTTCTTATACCAACTTCTTTACTTCTGAAAATTACTTTAGAATCTTCCCAATTTATGCGGTGATCGAGCTTAAGACTGTGACTAACTAATACATTGTTTTCCGCATGTAACTGGTAAGCTCTTTTGTGTTCCCCGATTCTAGTGGGCAGCCCTCTACCACTTTCACCGAAATATTTAGAGTCACATTCTGAACAGGGAATTTCGTAAACACCAACTTGTTTGTGATTCGTTTTGTTGGTGATATTATTATGTATAAGAAGTCTCTTAATAGTGTTATTATAATTAAAGACTATATTTATTTTATCATTGTGATTTTTGTTAACAGTTTTCCTTATTCTGTTTAGGTGAGGATTAAAAGGGAGTGCAAGACAATTCGTAAACTTCTTTTTGTCATTTACTTTAGATGAATCTATGTAGAATATTCTTCTGGCTTTTTTAAAGGCATTATTAATAAAATAGGAAGGGCAACAAAGTTTTTTGAAAACATCTTCAATGTGTTTAAGTTCTAGGCTTTCATCAGAAAACGACGGCATTGCCTGATTTATACTGGACGACCGGTTCCATTGTTTTAATAAGTCACTTAATTTTTGACTCCTGCTTTGTTTACTTCGCTGTAAAGTTACATCAACTTGTCAGATTGATAAGGGGAACCGTACAGATTCCCGAAAGCTATCTCTTTTCTGTTTTAAACTTAAATATATGTACATTTACATAACTGTGGATTTGTTTCTCCAATAATAATAATAATAATAATAATAATAATAATAATAATAATATAATAATATATATATATATATATATATATATATATATATATATAATATATATATATATATATATATATATATATAAATAAAACTATGCGATCAAACTGACAGGCGATAAACAGCTAGTTTATTTTGTTACGATGAGTCTCAATATAACTAAATCGGTCTGTTTTTATAAGAAAATAACCTTTTTTCAATCATTTGAATGTCATCCTAAAAAAGAATAAACTTGACCCATTGATTTCAACATATCCATGTAAAATGTTATAGATTTTAAGGAAGTTAGTTTGGCTGAACTTAACAAAGATGAAAGGCCATTTGTATTAAAACAAGATTCGGAGAGAGAGAGAGAGAGAGAGAGGAGAGAGAGAGAGAGAGAGAGAGAGAGAGAATTTTATGGAGTTAATTTGGTCTTATAACAAAAGTGAGATGCTACCTGCATGGATAACCAAGATTTGGAAAGAGAGAGAGAGAGAGAGAGAGAGAGAGAGAGAGAGAGAGAGAGAGAGAAGACTTTCCAGGGCAATGAAGAAGCCTTTATATATCGAGGCAATCTCTTACGGCGGCAGCATCTACGAAATTAGGTTTTGATTTTATTTCCCCGATAATTAGGCCTCCGTCTTCTGTTTTCACTTCTTTCCAGCTGGAAATAAATTCTAGCCCTCTATAGCTACGATTTTTGTTTTTATCTAATGGAAGTCTTTATTTTTACAGTGTTTATTACCTTCATCTTTGAGGATAGATAACGACCCTTTTCTGTAAGTGTAAATCTCGATCTCTCAAGATAAGGGTCTCATTTTATCCTTGTCTTTCAAGAACCCGGTTAGTGTTTATAGTCTTTATTTTCACTTCTCTTACCTTGAAAGTAATTTCTTTTCAATTTCCGAAAAGGAATATTGAATAATATTCTCTTCATCTTCCATTTGTTGCATATTTCAAAGAATTAAGTTATTTTCCTTTGCTTCTTGCCTTGGCTTTTAAATGAAGCTATTGATAATCCTTAAAAATATCAATCACTCAAAAAATGCGTTTTCTTTATAATTAATGTCATCGAAGGCTACGCTCGTTCTTTATCTTTTATTTTAGGGAAAAGTGTAATCACATTTTGCAATGGATGAATATTCATGTTTGTTAAAAGGGACAAAACCTCGTCACACTGCCATAACAAAATACTTCACGGACGCGCAATCAAATGAAATCAGATATAAAGCTTGCATAATATTTCGTTCCGAGAACTTAAAAATGTGTGTCCACTTTGATATCAGAATTTCAATGGATCTAACTAGGATATTGAAAAGAAGAAGCAGAGTAACAATTCATATGAAAACAAACATTCTTTTGGAAGGTGCGAAACAATTAAAAAGAAAATATTGTAAGTGCATTGTCACTAAATGAATATTTTTGAATATTAATCAGTTCATGTAAACATTCCAACAAAAATTAAGTGGTGGAACGTCCACATATGAGATTCCATTATGCTTAGATGAGAGGGAAATGGCACTGTATTAGTAAGGAAAGCAGAAATATGCTCGAAAAAATTAAATTACTATTAGACAGGACTCTGCCATTGTTTTGAGACTGCATTCGACTGAAAATCCCGAAAGAGATTCAGGTTATCAGATTGCGCCCATTACCACTGACAATGTGTGATTACGGCTAATGATATTGCAAATTTTCCTTTGGTTTGTTTCCATCACTTTAATGTAGCACAAATACTTATCACTTCTCTCTCGTTTCGCGCGTAAATGAAGGCCCTTGATGTATTTGGGTAGTTTGATAGTCTATTCTGTGTCCTTGCCAAATTTGATTGTGTTCGGAATATTTCTTTCAATTAAAATCTACCTTAATTCTTTTATATGCTATATCAACAAACACGAATATAATCACAAACACACACACACATATATGTAATGAATAATTACATAATAAAAGTAATGTGAGAACATTACTTAAAAAACAGAACATACCACGTAACCAGGTCAGAGGTGATACAGGAAAGTCTGCCAAGAACCACAGCCCAGGATGCGCGAGATCCCTAGCTAGGCATAATGGATGACAAACATCAACATAATTCCGTGGGAAACCTACTTCAGTTCTCATGGGTTGACGTGTCTTAGCCTAGATAAGTTATGTTCCTTCGTATACATGTATCTTTTGTTAGGTTTGCTCGCCTATGGATTTATATTTCATTTTGTCACATTCACTCCTCTTCTCCTGTCGTCTAGCGCAGACATTCAAGCCTTCTCTGCAAAGCTATCTCAAGATGTAACTTTTTGAGAATATAAGTTTATTTTGCTACTCTGTGTTTCCATGAGTTACCCTCCAACCAACTTGAGAAATATGAATATAGAGTTCAGAGAATATCTTCCTAGTTCAACCGGGAGAGAAAGAGAGAGAGAGAGAGAGAGAGAGAGAGAGAGAGAGAGAGAGAGAGAGAGAGAGAGAGAACGTCATAGCACAGCTATTAGCTACGCGAATCAAAAGTACCAACGGTAGTCCGGTGGAAACCGGCTACCACCATATATATATATATATATATATATATATATATATATATATATATATAGATATATATATATATATATATATTATATATATATATATATATATATATATATATATATATATATATATATATATAAGTGTGTGTGTGTGTGTATGCGTGAATGAATTTTATCACATCACCGTGGTTCAAATACAAATATTAGTCTACAAATGTCCTTTAATGTCCAATTTACTCCAACTCGGAAATAACATATTTTCATATAAGTTAACAGAAAGGGAATTTCTTAGTTGATAATTTAGTTCGTCGTCTTGCATGTGTGTGTAATATATATATACATATATATATATATATATATATATATATATATATATATATATAATATATTAGTAATGTACCTTAATTATAACGAAATTTATATAAATCGTTCAAATCCCTATGTGCGAAGTTCATGTTCATTATATCCTACGAATAGGTGCAGTAAACAAGTAATCAATTACCTCCACAATCTCCTATGGTCATACAGATTTTATCGCTAGTAGGTAGTACGCTAAACAAGTGCGATACTCAGTGTTTTCAACGAAGGATTTTCAGTGCCAGAATTCTCCCCTTTAATTAATTTGTTATATACAAAGGTAATGTCCAGAGTTTAAAAGATATATCTTTGGAGCTCACCTTTCATAGACAATGAAACTTCTAATATTATATGTACTTGCATCTCTGTAAAACTCGTAAAGATCAAGTGGCACCATAATTATGCGGACTAAGTATTCTATCTTCCCAGATCGCCAATCCATTATCATGCATATGAGTTCATTGTTTTATCCTGTTCGATACTAAATTTATAGTGACCATATACAGCAGATGGCCTAAAAATGAAGAAAACATGAGTGGCCACAAATCACGTTATTATATACTGAATTTTTTCCCCCAGAAAACTGCTATTTTCCAAAGAAGAAACTGAAATTGAAATTTGTGAAACTCAGGACGACAATGAATTAGTGGATTCATATGATTCACATGATTAAATTTTAAAAGTCTTTTTTCCTGAAGATTACTCATCTTTAGACGAAGCTGACGATGAAAAAAAAAACAGTGAAAATGAGCAAGACAATAGTGTTATATTATGTGAAACGCAACCTCAAAATGTTAATAATGATGTCGAGGAACAGTGCATGATTATATCGTCAGATAGTGATGAAAACATCAATGCAGACAATAGTGTTATAATATGTGACACACGGCCTCAAAATGTTAATAATGATTCTGAAGAACAGTGCATAATTATATGGTCAAATAGTGACGAACACATCGATTCAGATATTACACATATCAGTGACAGACTCGGATGAAACATTGTTCACAATTAGAAAATTAAATAATTTAGTTTACCGAGTAAGGTGAAAATTTCATTTTGTTTGTTTTCGTATAGAAGGCCAAAAGTAAACAAACAGCGCCTCAGTGGCGTAGTTGGTATGGTGTTTGCGTTCCACCTCGGTGGTCGCGGGTTCGATTCTCGGCCATTCCACTGAGGAGTGAGAGATGTGTATTTCTGGTGATAGAAGTTCACTCTCGACGTGGTTTGGACGTCACGTAAAGCCGTTGGTCCCGTTGCTGAATAACCACTGGTTCCATGCAACGTAAAAACACCATATAAACAAACAAACAAAAGTGAACAAGCATCGCTTGAAAAACGTAACTAAGATCTGTATTGTGAACATTGCAAGTGTGTGTTGGCAGCAGAGAAAAGTGAAATGATACTGTATTTGACCCGGTGAAACAAGAATAGTTGATGTTCATGCGAATCATTTCTGGGCAGTGGTCCTTCCCTGTCAGAGTTTTCATTTTCCGCGCATGCGCACTGAAGGTTTTTCTAGACTACCACTGGCGTTACGTCATAGAAACCTATGAATCAAATGTGTGATACGAGTAATGACGAAATTAAGATTAATCATACCAACGACGGACCAGAATACCCTTACCCCAACTTTCTGGTTTGTACAAATCCTTGACCCTACTTTGAGACATTTCTTTAATAATGACTTTGAAAGATCGACAGTGAGAGAATCGTTGTTCAACATGCTCGCACTCTACCGTCGTGACCTCCGCTAATCGAGAAACATGGTCGAGAAGCATCCCTGAAGTATTGTCAGGTTGCAGCCTAGACACAAATAAATGTGCATGCCTTAAAGGCTGAGCTGCCTAAGTGTGCTTCCATCACTCTCCCCAGTGATAGGAGGCTTACGCCGTCTTTGTTCAAAAACAATCCCCTTATCTTTATAGCCCTGATTTTTTCTTTCTTGAGCTAGTTTTCTTCGCAGTGAGCTTTTCCCGTTTTTTACACTCGTGCCCAGGTGTATTCCACCTCTCTTCTTCCTTCTCCGAGGGTTTGCTTCTCCCATTCAATGATTTTTGTTGCTTATCCTCATTCCTTCTGTCTTTGGTCGGTCCAAGGTTTTTCTGCAAGACTTTTGCCATCGATGATCGTGGTTCAGTGTTCCTTGCAAGATGTATATAATCATCCACTGCCGATAAGCCACTGCGAGGACTCACTCTAGCATCCACAGGGCATGGTACCAACTGCTTCTGCTCCAGAATTTTTTCCATATCCTCTATCCAGGTTGAAAGCCTATGATACTTAGCAGACACGAGTTCCATCTCCATCCGCAACGAACTCATATGTCGACTCACTGAAGGTGCGTCTATAAATTCCATCGAAACAGACGGCACCTGCGTACATTTTGTAATGCAAAATATGACATCCGAAGCAACATTTTGCGGCAAAAATGAAATCATTTCTTTAATGCCGTTTACCTCTTTAGTTGTTCCCCTGTGTGTCTTCGATTTTTCAGGGCATTTTAATTTTGTATACATCAATAATTTAGCTTTTGCTACATCATCTTCACCATAAAAATCATTGCAGATAGCAAAAATATCGTCATGAGACATAAAATTCTCTTTATTATAAATAAAGAAAAGTATTCCATTGTCGACATATTCCTTTATCTCCGTAATCGCCTCCCAGGCCGCCTCGTCATTACTCGTATCACACATTTGATTCATAGGTTTCTATGACGTAACGCCAGTGATAGTCTAGAAAAACCTTCAGTGCGCATGCGCGGAAAATGAAAACTTTGACAGGGAAGGACCACTGCCCAGAAATGATTCGCATGAACATCAACTATTCTTGTTTCACCGGGTCAAATACAGTATCATTTCACTTTTCTCTGCTGCCAAAACACACTTGCAATGTTCACAATACAGATCTCGAGAATGAAACTAGTCTTCCAGGCTGCTGACCTGTGTTGCCGTTGTATCCGCATAAAATTTCCGCAAGCGCTAAGTTACGTTTTTCAAGCGATGCTTGTTCACTTTTGTTTGTTTGTTTATATGGTGTTTTTACGTTGCATGGAACCAGTGGTTATTCAGCAACGGGACCAACAGCTTTACGTGACTTCCAAACCACGTCATGAGTGAACTTCTATCGCCAGAAATACACATCTCTTACTCCTCAATGGAATGGCCGAGAATCGAACCCGCGACCACCGAGGTGGAACGCAAACACCATACTAACTACGCCACAGAGGCGCTGTTTGTTTACTTTTGGCCTTCTATACGAAAACAAAGAAAACGAAATTTTCACCTTACTCGGTAAACTAAATTATTTAATTTTCTAATTGTGAACAATGTTTCATCCGAGTCTGTCACTGATATGTGTAATATCTGAATAGATGTGTTCATCACTATCTGACGATATAATCATGCACTGTTCCTCGTCATCATTATTAACATTTTGAGGCTGCGTGTCACATAATATAACACTATTGTCTTGCTCATTTTCACTGTTTTTTTTTTTTATCATCAGCTTCGTCTAAAGATGAGTAATCTTCAGGAAAAAAGACTTTTAATATTTAATCATGTGAATCATATAAATCCACTAATTCAATGTCGTCCTGAGTTTCACAAATCTCAACTTCAGTTTCTTCTTTGGAAAATAGCAGTTTTCTGGGGGAAAAATTCAATATATAATAACGTGATTTGTGGCCACTCATGTTTTCTTCATTTATACGCCATCTGCTGTATATGGTCACTATAAAATATCGAACAGGATAAAACAATGAACTCATATGCATGATAATGGATTGGCGATCTGGGAAGATAGAATACTTAGTCCGCATAATTATGGTGCCACTTGATCTTTACGAGTTTTGCAGAGATGCAAGTACATATAATATTAGAAGTTTCATTGTCTATGAAAGGTGAGCTCCAAAGATATATCTTTTAAACTCTGGACATTACCTTTGTATATAACAAATTAATTAAAGGGGAGAATTCTGGCACTGAAAATCCTTCGTTGAAAACACTGAGTATCGCACTTGTTTAGCGTACTACCTACTAGCGATAAAATCTGTATGACCATAGGAGATTGAGGAGGTAATTGATCACTTGTTTACTGCACCTATTCGTAGGATATAATGAACATGAACTTCGCACATAGGGATTTGAACGATTTATATAAATTTCGTTATAATTAAGGTACATTACTAATATATATATATATATATATATATATATATATATATATATATATATATATATATATATATATATATATATATATATATATATATATATATATATATATATATATACACACACATGCAAGAGACGACGAACTAAATTATCAACTAAGAAATTCCCTATCTGTTAACTTATAAGAAAATATGTTATTTCCGAGTTGGAGTAAATTGTACATTAAAGGACATTTGTAGACTAATGTTTGTATTTGAACCACGGTGATGTGATAAAATTCATTCACGTGGGAGGGTACCGGAACGGAACGGCTTCAATGTTATGAAGCCAGGGAGTGTTTGTGTCGGATAAGGTGGATGTGCTCGACGGAATGTTGATGAGCATCCCATTCAGACGTAAGAAGTGGCTGATGTTGCGGAATTTTAATTTTTGAACCGTTCATTCGTTGATGTATAAATGAGGTAAGTTTTAATTTCTTGTTTTTCCTACAAGTATAAAGGTTTGGACACTTGTAGGAAAAACAAGAAATTAAAACTTACCTCTATTATCGAGAAAAAATTCCCCTTCGGTTAAGCATATATGAAAATATATTAATTCCGAGGTAGAGTGAATTAGATATTAAAGGACATTGTAGCTCGATATATATATATATATATATATATATATATATATATATATATATATATATAGTACATATATATATATATATATATATATATATAGTAGATATATATATATATATATATATATATATATATGTGTGTATATATTATTATATATAATATATAATAGATATATTATTATTATATATATATATATATCGAGCTACAATGTCCTTTATATGGTAATTGCTCTACCTCGGAATTAATATATTTTCATATATGCTTAACCGAAGGGGAATTTTTTCTCGATAATAGACTTGCCTGGATCGGGGCGCGATCCCAGGATCCTTTCAAATCCAGGATTTGAAAGAATCCTGGGATCGCGCCCCGATCCAGGCAAGTCTATTATCGAGAAAAAATTCCCCTTCGGTTAAGCATATATGAAAATATATTAATTCCGAGGTAGAGCGAATTAGATATTAAAGGACATTGTAGCTCGATATATATATATGAATCACGGAAAAGTGATATGACTTATATATATATATATATATATATATATATATATATATATATATATATATATATATATATATATATATATATATTATGGGTGCGTATGCGTTAGTATGAGTGTGTTTCTGTAAGTTCTTGTAATAAAATGTTATTAATTAAACTTTTACACTTAAACTTGCTTCTAAAAGCCATCAAAATATGGAATCTTGCTTCTAAAAGCCATTTAAATATGGAATCTTGCTTCTAAAAGCCATCAAAATTTGGAATCTTGCTTCTAAAAATCATCAAAATATGGAATCTTGCTTCTAAAAACCATCAAAATATGGAATCTTGCTTTTAAAAGCCATCAAAATATGGAATCTTGCTCCTAAAAGCCATTTAAATATGGAATCTTGCTTCTAAAAGGATTCAAAATATGGAATCTTGCTTCTAAAAGCCATCAAAATATGGAATCTTGCTTCTAAAACCCCTCAAAATATGGTATCTTGCTTCTAAAATCCATCAAAATATGGAATCTTTCTTCTAAAAGCCATCAAAATACGGAATCTTGCTTCTAAAAGCCATCAAAATATGGAATCTTGCTTCTAAAAGTCTTCAAAATATGGAATCTTGCTTCTAAAAGCCATCAAAATATGGAATCTTGCTTCTAAAAGCCATCACAATATGGAATCTTGCCTCTAAAAGCCATCAAAATATGGAATCTTGCTTCTAAATGCCATCAAAATATGGTATCTTGCTTTTAGAAGCCATCGAAATATGGAGTCTTGCGTCTAAGAGCCAACAAAATTTCCCAAAAAAATGCCTAAGAAATCATATGCTAATTTTGGATTTGATAATTAGGAATTGAAACCCAAGCGATTAAATTACCCTTTGAAGCTAAATTTTGTCTGAAAGCTTCCATTCCGATTGCCTGCAACTTAACATCCGTGGTCTTTATTGAGCACTTATTTCAATTAGAAAAATTCAATTCAATTTAAACGAGTGGCTAATAAAAGAGAGTAAGAAAAAGAGAGAGAGAGAGGGGGTGGGGGAGTGAGTGAGAGAGAGAGAGAGAGAGAGAGAGAGAGAGAGAGAGAGAGAGAGATCACTGATTGAATAAGTGAGGACGAATGGATTAAAAGGTCAAAGAAAATCATATCTCAATTCTTATGTCCCTGGAAACCTTTTTGTTTTATCATGTGTTATCTGTCCACAGAGGATTCCTTTGATTTTGCTCTTGGCAACACGAAGTGATTCATCTAAGGATAACTAAGTCTCTGAAATTTAAAATTTATTGAACAGAACAGTGAGCTCGAAAAAAACTTAAATCACTCAGGAAATTATATGACTCAATTTCTTTCATCTCAAATTAGGTCATTCGTCTTTAACCTAAAAATTCATATTTTTCTTCAGTCTTTTAACTTTTCCATTTCCAAATGGAGAAAGTCAAGTATACCTTAGTTTAACCAGACCACTGATCTGATTAACATCACTCCTAGGGCTGGCCAGAAGGATTAAATATTTTTACGTGGCTAGGAACGAATTTGTTACCTGGTAAAGGGACCTACGGCTTATAGTGGGATCCGAAGTCACATCATATCGAGAAATTAGTTTTTAATCACCAGAAACAAATTCCTGTGATTCCACGTTGGCATCGCGGGGAATCGAACTAGGGAGTACCGATTCGGTAGGCAAGCACGTAAACCACTCGTCCAACGAGGAACTCTTCAAATGGAGCGAAAATGCTTACGGAATATTATATACTGCCAGTAAAGTGTGCGATGCCTCCAAAAATGTATATAATTTTTTTAGTCATTTACACTGAACCTTAATAAAAAATTGCAAACCCAGCCTACTTTTGACTTTTTTTATTTAAATATCAAGTAATAACGCTATAATAACAATATTTTTCCCACATCATCTATTGTCTAATGTTACAAACAAAACATTAAGCGTTTTAAGAGTAATCATCCTAATCCCTACTAATACTTTGTGCTTAAGAAGATTATGTAAAAATAAAAATACAATTAACTGCAGTTTTAAATGTTATTTTTGTTTTTGAATGAAGATTACTTTGGCACATCATAACTGTGGAAATAATTGAATAATAATAAGCTAATAGATTTTGGAGTAATGTATATAAAATATATATATATATATATATATATATATATATATATTATATATTGATAATATATATATATATATATATATATGAACGTGTTAGTTTTTGTATGCACTGAGTATTCTGTAGTTGTGTAGTACACACACACACACACACACACACATATATATATATATATATATATATATATATATATATATATATATATATATATATATACATACATATATATATTATATGTGTGTATGCATACATTAATAGAGAGAGAAAAAAGTATCCTTTCGTCCTCATCGTGACTATAAATGCAATATGGATGAGCATTGAAAGAGTGGCCCATCAAAAAAAGGAATAATGAATTTGAGAGATTATGCAAAGGAGTGACCTTGATATTATGTTAGTAGTATTTCACGGATGCATCTCTACTTATCATCCTAACTTATCCTACTCAATCCTCGGTAGTTATGTCTTATCTAACTGTGGCGGTGAAGTTCCCCACTTTTAATCTTCCCTCAAGATACCCTAGTAGTACTTACCCAATCTACCTTAACCTAACGTTACCTAACCAACAGTACTTGGAGAGAAAGGCCCAAACGCGACCTTCTCTCAGTTAACCAAACCTATGGCTCAGCCTCCTACCCAACCAGGGTCTTGACCCAGCTTGACCTTCGATTTGGGTATGAAATTGCCAACTTTTCGAATGGGAGGTCGAATTTGCCACTCTTTTGATACGTTCTTTTCGCAACCTACTTGCTGCGCAATACCTGCATTTCTGTTAATGTGTTGTGTCATTATTTTGAACACAGTTGCTGCGACAGATACTGTATTGCCAGTGAATGTCATCTCGACCATAACAAATGCATTGCAACCTTCATTATAATTTCCTGCTTACTCTGTTCAACATTAACGCTAATTGGTTACCTTGCCGCAGAATTGCATTTCTATCTGGTTCAGAGAAATTCGAGTAACTCGTATTAACTGCCTGAGTTACATTTACATTTGGAAATTTTACGTTTTGAATATCGGTCATGGTGAGAGACATTAATCCTCTGTTATTTTTGCATTCGAATTTAATGTTAAAATAATCATTAGAATTGGAAATGTTCCTGAAATCCATAATTCAAGGTCCACGCAAACAAACCTGTAGATGTTTTCCGTGGAACTCTGTCATATTCAAGATACAGAGGCAAACGATACATATACTGCTATAGGCACTGGATGCAAGTGTAATGGTAACTTAAGGAAATGAATTTTTTGGCTCACAAAAAAGTCGAAACTACCAACAAATTTCATTTACTTTGCTTGTGTGCATCTTAAATGATAATCATAAGATAAAGGTAGGATTAAATATATTCAACTATGAAAGTTACTTATCATTCAGGTTGACAAATATTACCTGCACAGTTAGTTTTCCAGTCATAATATTAATTTTGATGGCCTTTTTGAGCCTAATAATTTTAGTTCACTAAAACTGGTTTACAGTTGCTAAAACGATGAACATGGAAAGCCAAATGACGAATTTTGTTGATATTTTTAGACGAGAAAAGTAAAGAAACTGTTAGTCAGAGGCCCAGGTCTCAAAAATCTGAATATTTTTAAGCCATAGCATCATAGAAATTCATAAAAAATTTTACATGCCAGAAGTTGTGAACTGGAAATAGTATGCTGGAGGTGGGTTATAAAAGTGAAAATCTAAAACATGTAATTTTTAAACAAAATAAGTGAAGCACTTTAACGCATATTTGTTGTAATAAAAAAATACCATTTAATAATCATATATGTCAGAGGCTACTGATTTACGATCTGGAACCTATGGCCATATATTCTGAACTATTAGTAATATTCATCGACATTGGGAATTCATGAAAATATAAATCATTTTACCAATTTTGATAACTGAGGTTTTTCTTTCTCTTTTTTTCATTGTTATCGTTCGTTGATCCAAACTTTAAACATGAATAGTTTAAAACT
This sequence comes from Macrobrachium nipponense, assembly GCF_015104395.2. Taxonomy (NCBI): domain Eukaryota; kingdom Metazoa; phylum Arthropoda; class Malacostraca; order Decapoda; family Palaemonidae; genus Macrobrachium; species Macrobrachium nipponense. The sequence goes on along the minus strand of NC_087210.1, from coordinate 76,840,697 downwards.
GGTCTTGTGAGTCTTCGAGTTTTGACAGAACTTGATGTTATTACTTTTCAGCAATCGTTTTTTATATGCATGCAAATAAAACTTACTACTCTTTAATATTACATATATTACCCACTCTTTACGTAATTTTAGTCTCTAGTTCGCTTAAGAAATTATTCTCTTGTACTCTTACGTATAAGCATATCATTTCCTTGGGATATTTCAAGCTTAATATAATGAAAAACAGTATATTTTTACTGGTATTCTGCGATGAAAATATGACACTGCTGTGAACTTGTTTTATAATTTTTCACCATTACAAATCTACCATTTACGTTTTCTGAAAGCAAATTAGAAAACATTTGAGCAGATAAATGCGTCGGATTTAATGGTTCCATTAAAATTCCAGAGGAAAACTTGAATAATTTTGAGCCGAATCAATGATTCATTCAGGCAAGAATATTTTACTGAGCTTTAGAGCCCCCCAAAAAAAACATTTCATATGTATTTCGTGGTATTTCAATAGATTATTACTATAACGGTATTTACATGTTAATTAGGCATTTCAACATACGACAGAACTTTCTTAAGCAATATTTCGTATCTCTAAGAGGTTTGAAGAGTTTTTTTTTTCTGGCACTAACAACTTTTTAAGAGCCTGCTAAACTTTTTCTATGACGTAAATGGAGTCTTCGACATCTGTAAACGTTGATGTCCTCTTACGTGTCAGGCAAACGAACCATTTCAAGAGATTCTCTGAGTTTCTGTTGCTCCTGGCCACTTTATTCTTGTACCTTTTCTCTCTCTATCCAGTCTCATCCTTTATTTTCATCCTCCTTTCTATGCAGTTTCATCCCCTTCTCTCTCTCTCTCTCTCTCTCTCTCTCTCTCTCTCTCTCTCTCTCTCTCTCTCTCTCTCTCTTTATTCGGATGCTTTCAACAGTTATGGTGCAGCATATTTTTTTGCGTAATAGTTTTTTTTTTATAACCCCATAAACATATATGATTTCTCGTGGGTGTGTGGTGTATATACGTATACAAGTTCTTAATACACGAACAAATGCATACATACGTACATACACAAATATATATATATATATATATATATATATATATATATATATATATATTTATGTGTGTGTGTGTGTGTGTGTGTATGTATAGATATATATATATATATATATATATATATATATATATATATATGTGTGTGTGTGTGTGTGTGTGTGTGTGTGTGTGTGTGTGTGTATCACAGGGTAGAGAAGTTTACGTCCCTGAATTTTCCTTGAGATAATCTTGCGACACCTTTGAAGACATTGCGCTGGTGTACCTTGCTTTCCAGACATCAAAGTCATTTGATATGAATGATGGCATATATTATTCATCATCCAATTCCACCACAAACAAGGCAGCTGCGATCTCGACCACTCACTGGTTTCCCGAAATCGTCAGTAGTATGAAATGGAGTGTACTGGTGGAATGCTTCTTCGAGTAATGCCCGATCATCTTTCATGTAAAATAGCAGAGGAAGATGTTCGGGACGAACCAAGAAAATAATCCTGAGCCAAAAATATTCCAGTGAAAAAGTACGAGGAGTAAAAAGTGGTCATATGTTTTAGATAACTAGTCAATTTTAAGAATGTTGTCATCATCGGGTTAAATATCAAGAAATTTCATCCATACAAATCCATTCTTTTTCTTAAAGTCCTTGATTTTTCTAGATCGACTGATGCTAGGTTCAAACGCTGTCATACATTCTTCTGTTAATCTTATTAATTGTTTTTTTTTTCTTATTTGGTATCACGCTTTTGATAGTAAAGTCATAGTTTTGCACTTGGAGTCTTTATCTTTATAATAATGTAAAATAATACACATACTAACTTTTTTTCATGCGTTGATATTCTATCACTTTAGTTATCACTCAGGGGAAATTCGTTAGAAGGATTCCTGTGTATGGCAATATAACTTAAATAATTGAGACTATATATTCAGTCTAGAATTACAACTTTTTTTTTTGCGTTTTTTCAAAAGCTAAAGCCTCCTTTTTGTCGACTATTTCTGTCCTAATTTTGTTTCTTTGTTTTCCAAATTATTGACAGCATTTCTCGAAAGCCTTATAGTGAAATTATGAAAAGAAAACCTGAAATAATACTTCATGTACCTATTCAGACCCTATCCAATTTCTATCTCGATTTTTCTCTTGCCCTGAACTAATTTTATTGGGTCACTCGGGCAGAGAAACAGCGAATCAAGAGTACTATCAAATTTGTGTGAAATTTCGCCTCTGCTTTTTTTGCCTACTCGAAAAAAGTATTTAGTTGGAAAATATTCGTCATACATTTCCAAGTACAATTGCGTTGCTAGCTCATTTTACAACTCGCTCTCCCTGCAGAAAAAAAAAATAGAAGTATTGGAGCGCTGCGCTATATCACCAAAATTGTATTTCCTGACCTGTGGGAATTATGGTTACACCCTCATGCTAATCGGGGACTAAACCTAAATCTAGGGAAAATCAAAAAAATTCCAGGCCATTCAAAAGTATTTCAAACACTATGCCAAAGATTTTTCTGTCTGATTTAAAAATAAACAACGTAAGTTTTTACTTCACAAATACTAAGTTCCCAGACGTAGCAATGTAAACAGAAAATCTAAAGTTGATCTCAACTGCTACGTCATTCACTTGGCAGATGAGCTTCCTTATGTGTGATAATCTGTTTCAGAAATGTTCAGGATGCAGCGTGTGATCTGCAAACGTTATCCAGAATTACCTTGATGGTTTCAGCAACAATGTGGTGAATGGAGAATCTTTGGACGATCATTCATTCGATGCATAACCTTGTTAGTCTTTTTTATGAAGTCAATAAACTCTGGGATCACGCAAGATGCATTATTTTGCTGAGTGATGACAACTGTGTTTTAAGTGAACTGTTCGCGTGGGTTTTATGACTTCCTTAGTAGCGCCCTTAATAAACAAAGGGGATTCATATTGCCGGCTAACTTCAAGAGTCACAAGGACAAATCAGACACAATGGCAGCAGATGGTAAAGGTGGAAGGGATCAGGTAAAGAACAGGTGGAACAAGTGGTCGCTTGTTACTCTTCAGTGTAGCGATGGTAAGGGGAACAGTATTACTTATAAGGGGCAAATAAAAACTGCGTTTTCTCTTTCTCTTTGGCAAGGTCCATTAATCACCTCAACCGTGTGTATCAGTGGTGGGAAGAAGGGTTAGAGAACAAAGATCTACCTTTGTATGTCTTGTTACGAGCTGCTGTCCCAACCACAATATATACCCTGTCAGAAAATTAGTCTTCAATAAAAGCTGGGTGAGGGATGCGGGGAAGGGGGGGGGGGGGGGGGGGGGGGGGGGGGGGGGTGGGGGGGGGGGGGGGGGGGGGGGGGGGGGGGGGGTGCGAGAAATGGGGTTGAGCGCTGACATTAAACAAAGAGATGTATTTGCTTGCTCGTTTGTATGTTTATATTCAGTATTCATCATTATAATACTAATATGAATATTTTTTTTGAAAGAATTTATTGTTGGCCGCTAAGACTGAATAATAATAAATACAAGGAATGTATCGAGATAAAGAGAAATATTCATATTTTCTAATTATCATCTCATGCATATTGACTCTATAAATATACGTATATAACAAGATTTGACACAAAATTGTACAATATTCCTTTATTATAACGTTTTATATACAGTAAATCATCAAGCCCATGAGAAAAGAGACATCAGAGTATCTTACGGATATAAGATATAAAGGCAGATGAAAACTTGGTACTCTTGAACAAGCAGAGCAGCATCGAGAAGATAATTTATAAAAGACGAAATTATTCCACATTCGAGTTTCTGCATTCATGTTATTTCGCCATTGGTGTATTCTTTTGCGTTTGTGAGCCTTCAGTAATTATATTTAGTATTGTTATGTCACATTAATGTAGTATTCAGTATATAAATACCAAATCTCATCTTATGCTAAAGTCATATTGAAAAGCGACATTTTTGGGGGGGCGGGGGTTTGGGGAAAAATATACTTTCAATTTCATTTATTTTTCCCTTTTGATTAAGGTAAGGGCAACAGAATTATATTTAACAAATACATTCTAATTCTGTTAGATAAGACAATTAATGTTACTCATGGGATCATGCTTGAAGTAAAATCTATACGTCAAACTTGATAGTAACAAAGCGCCTCTTTCTTTTGTGTCATTGACATTAGATTTATCCTTCAGATTTTATTGGCCGGTTAAGTCTTCCATGGAGCTTAAAAGCTCGATTTTATTCAATCTAAATAACATAAAACAAGGGAAGATCCCTAGGCCTAAAGAAGCGAAAGAAAAATTTAAGTCCTACTTAGCTAGTGAAAAAGTTTGTCGGTCCAAAACTGCACAATTAGTCTTCAGTAACAGTTCATCTCGGCGAAATCGAAGAGAGAGAGAGAGAGCGAGAGAGAGATAGAGAGATCAGAAGAAAAACGTAAAGATTTATATATATATATATATATATATATATATATATATATATATATATATATATATATATGATATATATATATATATATATATATATATATATATATATATATATATATATATATATATATATATAGATATATATATATATATATATATATAGTATATATATATATATATATATATATATATATATATATATATATAAATATATACTATATATATATTATATATATATATAATCAATATATTTTCATGTATGTTAACCGAAGGGAATTTTTTTAGTTGATAATAAAAATTTCCCTTCGGTTTAATGCTTGTATTATATGAATCACGGTGATGTGATAAAAATTCATGTTATATATATATATATATATATATATATATATATATATATATATATATATATATATATATATATATATATATAAAGAGAGAGAGAGAGAGAGAGAGAGAGAGAGAGAGAGAGAAATTCGCAGTGACATTGTCATTGACTTATCTTTATGGGCAACAACGAACCTGTCTGCGAGACAGAGCCAGATCAAAGAATGCCGACAGCAGAGCGGAAACGTGAGTTCCATATCTCAGAAGAGAATGGACGGAAGACAGATCATAATAGAATTTATTTGTGCCGCGAAGGAACAGCAAAGCCTGGATCCGGAGGTTCCAGATGAGAGTTCCAAGGAAGATCGAGGGAGATGGCTGAAAGGTTGTGGGAAGATAAAATGTGCGTTTTTTTATCGTAAATGCAATCTTTACCATCAATAAAGGATTTAGAAATTCAATTTTGGTGGGTTTGATTTTTTTTCTAACATTTTTCTTTCTGAGAAAAGGCTGTCTACATTTGGTAGAATATTGGAACTTATTTAAATATGTATTAATGAAGGAATAACATACATCCATGCTGCTTGTCTTTTATTGGATAACTGAACTATAGAATATTGAAACGTATTTAAATATGTAATAACGAAGAAATAACATGCATCTATGCGGCTTGTCTCTCATTGGATAACTGGACTTTTAATTCCTGTATTTTTATTTCCTATACATTAAAATTTAATATAGAAGGAGAATTAATCTAATGATTTTCTGAAATTGCATTTTTTCTCAAGAAAACTTAGAATCTGATTATATTTGACATACTTGTGTAGCTGACTAGCGCTTTATTTTTAAGAAATAATGCCCTGGGTGATGAATAAAAAAAATTGAAAGCTATTAGGTAATGGATACTTAACTAGGAATTAGAATGGACATTTTACGATATTGAAACAAAATGGATCCCTTAGGGGACTAGTGCCGTCTCTCCACCTCACGCGGTGCACTGTAGGCATTACTTAAGGTTCATTGGAGTGTCCTTTCGGGTCCTAGCTGCACCTCATTTCATTGCATTAACTGTACCGCCATTCGTAGTCTTTTTCTTCCATCTTGCTTAATTGTGTCATAGTGCAAATGCAAGGTTTTCCTGTTACATCTATACAAACCTTTTGCTCTCAATTCTCCTTATAGCGTTGGATGACCTCATGAGTCCTAGTGCTAGGCTTTTGATAATATGGATATTAATTTTAGTAACATCACTGTCAATATAACCACTTTGTTCCTCCAAAAAGAGTTTGATTTATGATACCACAAGAGCAGAAATAATAGGAAGAGAAAAACTTTATTTTTCATATCTATTTCTGAAGGATTCAATTTCTTGCATCCTTCACCTTCGGGGTAAAAAAGTAAGACTATTAAAACAACATAATTAAATGTCCGTCCATCTCCGAGGGTCCTGAGAGAAATGATACCGTAATCAAATTTCGCACAACAAAGAGTTGGGTAATTGTGCTTTGTTTATCTTGTCAGAACCGAAAGTGTTCCAGATCATATTATCACTTTTGTAAACAATATGAAACGCAGATCAAGGATAACATTTTCATTTCCTCTAAATTTATTGTCTGTTATAAAGTGTCCTTTTTAAGGTATGCGTTCTTAAAGACAATGATTTGTTGATGTTAATTCTCGCTTCTTTTAACACCCCTGCGTGCGCACGCGTACACACACATACACAAACAATATATATATATATATATAATATATATATATATATATATAATATATATATATATATATATATACATTATACACTATAGACATATATGTATATATATATATATATATATATATATATATATATATATATATATATACATACGCATATAGACATATATATATAAATATATATATATATATATATATATATATTATATATATATATATAGACATATATACTGTGTGTATGTATAAATGTATGTATCAATAGACAAATAGATGAACAGATAGACAGATAAAGATAACACGTAAAAATCCCGTACATTCATATCCATTGCATCATATGGCGTAATATACTACATAGGGCCATGCATATATCTAGCACGCATCCACCTCATATTCACCATGCACTGCAAATTACCTCTATAGTAACTTGAATACCTAGAACAATGTGCTCGCCATTTAAATATAAAGTATTTATGAAATAATCACTCCTCATGCATATTGAAGACAGTAAACTTGACTTCCGCATTAAAGGTTATTATCGAATCCGGAGATATATTAGCCTCGGCGAGGAAGCCTTTTATCTCCGGGGGCATTAACGACGTATATTATTTCGCCTCTCATTTGCATATTTGATATCCGCCGAGGAATTTAGGTCTCGGTAATGAAACATTATCGTCGGATACTAAAATAATATTCCCAGCGGAACGGATTATTAAACGTGAAGAAACTGACCTAGTTTGTGGTCTCACCGTAAAGGAAGGAAGGTCGAGGGGACATTGATAATTTATTAATGATTGAATATTTGAGTCATTTTTATTCCACTATAACCACTGATATCATTTTCTATGCCTTATGAACTAACCCTAAAACTTTCCATACCTGTTGTTATATTTATTTTTTACGCTTTTTTTTTATTTTTTAAAATCCTCTTACTGTAGCGCCGGAAGCAATTTTTATTCTTATAAATTTCGTAGCAAAATGTAAACATTTCTGATCTTAGAAGCTTACAAACATTTTACTTGCTGCCGTTTTAACCTGAGAATAAATTCAATTTTACGCAGATTTTGTTTGAATGGAACAGATAAATCACACCAACGCATGCACAAATATGTGTGTGTGTGTGGGTGTGTGTGAGTGTGTGTATGTGTGTGTGAGTGAGTGTTTAAATATATTTATAGAGAGAGAGAGAGAGAGAGAGAGAGAGAGAGAGAGAGAGAGAGAGAGAGAATACAATGAAGCTAGTTGGGTTTCTCTACACTCGTCATAAAAAAAAAAAAAAAAAAAAGATTCCTCTCATACGAAAGTTAGCATCATTATTATATAATAAAAACATTTATTATCCTTCTTTTTTAACCCTCTTTCTCGATTAAACGTTTACCAGATGAACTCGAGTCTTTAGAAAAAATAGTCTAGGAGTATCAAAGTTCATTTTCAAGTATCAAAATACCTCAAATGGTTTCCTGCTAACCACGCATTTTTCTTAATGTTCCACAATTTTTACTTAACAGCGTGAAAGTTTTAGTTATTGCGTGGCATAATTCCACATTTTCAATTTTACGGTCATTCATCGCATTTTATTTTCTCGCCTTTGTTTCTTATCTCCGAAGATTCGTTCCGATAAAAGATAATAATGACATGTATTTTACACACTCCGTTTATCGCTAAAATTCGTATTTCCTCACTCCCTGTACCGTAATATTCTATAATGGCTGTCATTACATCGTTTATTCGCTATTATCTTTCATTAGATTGATTTTCACCCCTCTCGAAGACCTTGATTATTATTACGAGTTCTTAGGAAGATCATCTGTATGTAAATGAGAGTTACCTGAAATACTAACTTTTCCGTTTTTGTCTGATTGAATTTTGCCGTTCTTTTCAGCAACTGTAATTCATGCTCTACAAATCAAATACAAATTACAAGCTCAGGCCACATTTTTTTCTATTAAATACAGTTTCATCAATTTAATATTTATTCTCCCTTTTTTTTACGAACCATTCTCGCAAGTAACTTCTATCTTAAACCAATCGCTTGTGTATTAAAATTAAATTTCTTTTGGCGAATGTAAATATTCTTCAAGTATCTCATTATATGGTTTTGATTATAACAGTCTCCCATAGACAATATGTTCGTGGTTGTTCAACAAAAATTGATGGTCTCGTCCCTAATTTGTACTTTCTACTGTATATCTCTCCTCTTCTTTTACATCTCCTATCTACCAGCTATCCTATCCTAGCTTATAAATCTCTCTGTTATGTTTTTGTTAAAACGATGACCCTCATCATATGAGCATAAACGTACTTGTAAATAATGTAATGAAGTGAACAAGTACGTTGACTGTTTATGTAACTTGGAGTCATACTCTTCTGGCCTGCTATAGTAGATTCACATCAACCGTGCATCTGATGTCTAGGCCCGTCCCTTACGACGCTCCTGATTGGCTGTTGATAAGCCAATCACAGGGCTGGAAACTCTGTCTCTCGAGAGAGTTCACACAGGCAGGATGTATGTTCGACCTCTCTAAGGGATACTTTTGAAAGGTGTATCCCTCAGGAGAGGTGGAACATGCACCCTGCCCTACATGAACTCTCTCTCGAGAGACTGAGATTTTCCAGCCCTGTGATTGGCTTATCGACAGTCAATCAGGAGCGTCGTAAGGGACTGGCCTAGACATCAGATGCACGGTTGATGTGAATCTGCTATAGCGCCCTTATAACTTGCATAACATTGTCACCCAAAGATTGTTACACTTAAGAACGTCTCGTCGAGTTCGCTGTGTGTAAATGTTTACCCCTAAACTCCTGTTGACAAACAAACATCATTATTGTGCCTTTGACGCTGTGCTAGACAAAGGATCCTGTGATGCTTTATCACAATGCTTCATCACAAAGGATTGTTGGTACTTCGGTAAAGTTGCGTCACTCACTTCCCCATTCACTTCCCGAGAGAGCAGCTCTGACGAAAGTTTGTTAGGTATATAACAGGAATTTTATTCTGTCCGGTTCTCTTTGCATAATGAAGGCATCTCAAAGAGCAGCGACTGTGGCTGTCAACAACCTTGAACGTGTTTCTTTACATTATGCAAGGAAGCAAAAGTGAGGGCTCTGTTGAATCTGGAATGTCAGTGTGATGCTATCACACATATCTTATTAGCCGAAGCCACTGGGAAAATTTAAAAAAGAAAAGACAGAGTGCCAAGTACTTTCATCTATTTAACACATCTTCGGGGCACAATGTTAATTAAATACACGAAAGTACTTGGCACTCTGTCTTTTCTTTTTTTTTAATTTTCCCAGTGGCTTCAGCTGATAAACAAAATCACGTGCTTACTTTTGTGATTTCTCAGTATTACTCATATCTGTTTAATTTGAGGTTAATGAAAATTACTTGCGTTTCAAACTTTAGTGTATTCGTTCAGACACTTGTTCTATTTTTGCAACAATTTTATTGTGATTTTCTCATGGACTTTCGATAATGTTTATGAAGCCGAATACTTGTCATTATAAACCCAAACAAGACAAAGATCTGAAAAAGGTGTTTCGCGTTGAGTTAAAGATAGTACAGGAATTTTAGGAAAAAATATTGATGATTTATTGATTAGAATGCAAATGTAAAATAGAAATAATGTGCATGTTAAACAGTACAGAACAATTATTTCTAATAGAATATAGCGTATTCATTTTAATTCTCGCTGATGACACAACAGGCTATTTGACCGTAGATTTTAGCACGCGGCCCGAATAAGCTGGAGATCGGATTACGTCTTGTTATAAAATCCGGTGATTATAAAAGGACGAAAAAAAGATAAATTGCGTTAATCCAAAAGAGTTTTAATCGATGCAACCATTAGGATTTGACACAATACCATTCCAGTCGACGGGAAACAATCGGATCTAAAAAATGGACTTTTTGTTTGATTAATACTTAACTGAGTTCTGTGACATAAGTGTCATGATTGATATTTCACTGGTTTATTCATTGTTTGTTAACTATTTATTACACTGATCTATGTATTATTATATATATATATATATATATATATATATATATATATATATATGTGTGTGTGTACATATATGATATATATATATATATATATATATATATATATATAGATATATATATGTATATATATATTTGATGTATCATAGTAATATATTTATATATATATACATATAGTATATATATATATATATATATATATATATATACATATATATATATATATATATATATATATATATATATATATCTAAAGAATATCTGAAGAGGCATCAGAAATCAAATGATGAATAATTACCCTCAATCTCAAATGGGTAAAAGAGAAGGTGACGACACGGCATCAGAACCATTGTCTATTTGCTGTGTATTACGACCAGGAAGACGTGAGAAAAAAGCAAAAAACTTTATTACTCTATTCAAGTTACTCAGAGAAGTTTACTCAAAACTTTACTCGTTAGGAAAATCCACGAGGAAGCTAACGGAGCGTTAACGAAAATTCCGGCGGGATCTATTGAACGCGTCTCCTGGTAACGACTCTCCGCAGATGTTTATATTGACTTTTTTTGCTGTATTATTCTAATGCTTATATAATGAGTAATAGCATACGTTGTTACTAATAACATATATTCTCTACTCCTCTTGGCTTAGTTCATGGTCGGGGTTGCTGTTTTTTTATTTTTTTGTAAATCTATACAGATGTTTCTAGTTTTTATCAAATGCGTTATTCTATTGTTTACATAATGACTTATAGCATCCCTTGTTACTAACAATATATATTCTCTACTCCTCTTGGCTTAGTTCATGGTCGGGGATGGTGTTTCTTATGAATCTATTCCATATGTTTCTAGTTTTTATTAGCTGCATTATTCTAATGTTTACATAATGGCTTAAGCATCCATTGTTACTAATAATATATATTCTCCTCTCCTCTTGGCTTAGTTCATGGTCGGGGATGCTGTTTCTTATAAATCTATTCCATGTTTCTAGTTTTTATTAGCTGTATTATTCTAATGTTTACATAATGAGTTATAGCATCCATTGTTACTAATAATATATATTCTCTACTCCTCTTGGCTTAGTTCATGGTCGGGGTTGCTGTTTTTCATTTTTTTGTAAATCTATACAGATGTTTCTAGTTTTTATTAAATGCATTATCCTAATGTTTACATAATGACTTATAGGATCCATTGTTACTAATAATATAAATTCTCTACTCCTCTTGGCTTAGTTCATGGTCGGGGATGCTGTTTCTTATAAATCTACTCCATATGTTTCTAGTATTTATTACACGGCTCATTTCATACTTTGTTTTGACAGCTGTTTACTTATGAAAATCCTTCTTGACTCCAACCCACCTTATTTATCCGAGATTGGGAAAAGTTATTGATAATATATGACGTGTAGCTCTGTCGATGTAACAATTAACGAGGTTCCAGACAAAAAAAAAAAAAAATGAAAAAAGTCTGTGTTGATAGGTACAGATCACAAAATGGATGGGAGGTGAAGTGCTTTGGCCCCGAGGGTGGTATGTTGTGTTAGAGGAAGAGGATGTGGGGGGTGGGGGGGGGGGGGGGGTGGGGGGGGGGGGGGGGGGGGGGGGGGGGGAGGGGGGTTGGTGGGGGGGGGGGGGGAAGGTTGGTGGATTAGACGTCGTTTACAAGAGTGATGTTGCAAGAGCTTCATATCCTGGCGCGCAA
>NC_087210.1:76818505-76821005 GCF_015104395.2 Macrobrachium nipponense | reverse complement strand
ACTTGATATATACACCAAGATATTCGCGAATTAATGTTTTTAACCTGCTTTCCCTATCCGGTAGATAAAGTAATTAAAATTAATAAGGCATTATTTGGGGACGACTGAAAACATCGTCTTCTCTCGTAGCCATTAAATGCAATTTAGGAGTCCTTAAACAACCGTGACTGTATCCATCTGCTTAACCTTATCTTGAAAATTGTATAGCTGATTTAGTTGTGAAAATGATAAGTTATCGAATATTTTTTCTTTTAATTCTCCGTCTTGACTACAATAATTGCTCACTTAATCCTTTATATCCCATATAAAAAAAGTCCCTGTTAGATTTATTACAAGGAAAAATAAATCTCTATTAGGAAGAGTTTCTTCCAATTAGGTAGTATCCTTTAACAATCATTGGGGAACACGTTTAGTTCTCTGGGTCACTCGATACGCTCTGTTTAAATTTGATTTGATTTGATTTATATAGATTTTTGGCATTATGCCAAGGACTGGAGCAACTAAGGTCATTCAGCGCTGAAACGGAAATTGACAGTAAAAGGTTTGAAATGTGTAACAGGAGGAAAACCTTTCAGGTCCACTATGAAACATTTGTCAGGAGAGGGTGGAGGAAAGTAAGATGGAAGAAAGGGAATACGAACGGATGTACAGTAAAAGGAATGAAAGTAGTTGCAGCTAGGGGTCGAAGGGATACTGCAAAGAACCTTAAGTAATGCCTACATTGCACCGAATGAGGTGCACTGACGGCACCAACCGCCTACGGGGCGCTCCGTTTAAAACCCACTCTGAACTGACCATTTAATTTCATACCTGTTGGTTAGTCAGTTGGGGTGAGCAGCAACCAGGTTCAAAGGTGATGGACACACAAACACATACTTAGCAATACCGAAAAAAATACTTCCTTTTAGCCTGACAAAAAGTTAAGTATATCTTAGTTTCACCAGACCACTGAGCTGATTAACAGCTCCCGTAGGGTTGCCCCAAAGGATTAGATATTTCTACGTGGCTACGAACCAATTGGTCACCTAGCAACAGGACCCACAGTTTATTGTGGGATCCGTACCACAGTGTATCGAGAAATGAATTTTTATTACCAGGAATAAATTCCTCTGATTCCCCGTTGGCCGAGGCGAGAATCGAACTTCGGACCAACGGATTGATAGCCGAGCGCGAAAACCACTCGTCCAACGAGGAACTTTTTTAGCCTAACAATTTCCCCAAACTTAATATACTTAACATTTTTACGTATTGAGTATATTCTAAAACCAAAAGTTTGTTCATCATTAGGGAACTTTGTTATCTTAATGACGAGTTAAAACAAAGACTCGGTTATCCATTTTATTTGGTATAAAGTTTATCCATTTTTATTTGGTATAAAATTCTCTGTTTCAGCGGGATGGAATTTGCAACGAAATATTACCTTACCGTTTCATTTTTAAAGATATGTCTTTATTCCTTTTTTTTAAATTGATTGAAACTAAGTATTTTCCCTTTTAAAATTATGATTAACTTCAGTACTTTCAAATGTTCGAAAATAAGGAAAATCCCAGTATCTGTAAGACTTGTGACTCTTAAAATCCATTAACGAAGGAACTTCAAAGGCCTTCACCACATTTCAAGTAAATATATAATGAACTTTTCTGGGCAAAATAAATCCTATTCCTATTACCGCAGATCCTTCATAGGTTTGTATAAGCAACGAAACATTCCGGGAGGTCACTTACAGATCCTATCCTGACATAGAAATATGGTATCCCAGCTCAGTAATAACAGGGAATGTTTCCAAGAGGCATTAAAAATGGGACTTTAATGGAAAAAAAAGGATTAAAGAATAATTAGCGAAATTACAGATAAGATGATAACTGTCGTCCGCTTTCTTTTATTCCTAAATACTTCAGTGTTTTCTAAATTCCTCACAGCTTATCAAGTTTCTTTCTTCTTTGCTTTTCTGTTTGTTTTTCCTTATGTGCGTATGCATATATATACACACATGTATACATATATCTATATATATGTGTGTACGTATGTGTGTGTGTACGTAAGTATGTGTATGTATGTATCTGTAAGGAATATATATATAAAAAAAAAAGACAAAAGACAAAACGATGGTAGAAATTGTGGCAGGACAAAGTTTTAGCCACTGATAGATCCAAACAGCGGGAAGATTCATGGTGCACATGCATTTCTTATTTTCCAGGCACAGCCTGGATATTCGGGGAATGATTCTCCAGGGACCGATAGAAAGTAATGTTTCCTCGCTGTTGCTTGATAAAAGACAAAAGCGAGACGACCGCTTGGATGGAATTCCCAAGCGCCAATGGAAAATTCACATTGAGCGCTAAACAGAAAAACTCTTTGTAACAGAGGAAAGGAATGATTAACTTCACTCTCGGGAAACACTTTCCGGTGTCAAATTGGTGTCGCATACTGTGGTGGCAGAAGGGGAAATGCCAAATGGACAAAAATCGAAAACATGGAAAAACATGCAAAGGTGTCGACG
>NC_087210.1:76811005-76813505 GCF_015104395.2 Macrobrachium nipponense | reverse complement strand
AATGTGTAACAGGAGGAAAACCTTTCAGGTCCACTATGAAACATTTGTCAGGAGAGGGTGGAGGAAAGTAAGATGGAAGAAAGGGAATACGAACGGATGTACAGTAAAAGGAATGAAAGTAGTTGCAGCTAGGGGTCGAAGGGATACTGCAAAGAACCTTAAGTAATGCCTACATTGCACCGAATGAGGTGCACTGACGGCACCAACCGCCTACGGGGCGCTCCGTTTAAAACCCACTCTGAAACTGACCATTTAATTTCATACCTGTTGGTTAGTCAGTTGGGGTGAGCAGCAACCAGGTTCAAAGGTGATGGACACACAAACACATACTTAGCAATACCGAAAAAAAACTTCCTTTTAGCCTGACAAAAAGTTAAGTATATCTTAGTTTCACCAGACCACTGAGCTGATTAACAGCTCCCGTAGGGTGCCCCAAAGGATTAGATATTTCTACGTGGCTACGAACCAAATTGGTCACCTAGCAACAGGACCCACAGTTATTGTGGGATCCGTACCAACAGTGTATCGAGAATGAATTTTTATTACCAGGATAAATTCCTTCTGATTCCCCGTTGGCCGAGGCGAGAATCGAACTTCGGACCAACGGATGATAGCCGAGCGCGAAAAACAAAACCACTCGTCCAAAGAGGAACTTTTTTAGCCTAACAATTTCCCCAAACTTTAATATACTTAACATTTTTACGTATTGAGTATATTCTAAACCAAAAGTTTGTTCATCAATTATTAGGGAACTTTGTTTATCTTAATGACGAGTTAAAACAAAGACTCGGTTATCATTTTATTTGGTATAAAGTTTATCCATTTTTATTTGGTATAAAATTCTCTGTTTCAGCGGGATGGAATTTGCAACGAAATATTACCTTACCGTTTCATTTTTAAAGATATGTCTTTATTCCTTTTTTTTAAATTGATTGAAACTAAGTATTTTCCCTTTTAAAATTATGATTAACTTCAGTACTTTCAAATGTTCGAAAATAAGGAAAATCCCAGTATCTGTAAGACTTGTGACTCTTAAAATCCATTAACGAAGGAACTTCAAAGGCCTTCACCACATTTCAAGTAAATATATAATGAACTTTTCTGGGCAAAATAAATCCTATTCCTATTACCGCAGATCCTTCATAGGTTTGTATAAGCAACGAAACATTCCGGGAGGTCACTTACAGATCCTATCCTGACATAGAAATATGGTATCCCAGCTCAGTAATAACAGGGAATGTTTCCAAGAGGCATTAAAAATGGGACTTTAATGGAAAAAAAATGATTAAAGAATAATTAGCCAAATTACAGATAAGTCAACAATGGATTGAAATGTTCCACCTAGCGATAGATAGTTTGTTAATTTATGGTAACTGTCGTCCGCTTTCTTTTATTCCTAAATACTTCAGTGTTTTCTAAATTCCTCACAGCTTATCAAGTTTTTTTCTTCTTTGCTTCTCTGTTTGTTTTTACTTATGTGTGTATGCATATGTATACACACATGTATACATATATCTATATATATGTGTGTACGTATGTGTGTGTGTACGTAGGTATGTGTATGTATGTATCTGTAAGGAATATATATATAAAAAAAAAGACAAAGCGATGGTAGAAATTGTGGCAGGACAAAGTTTTAGCCACTGATAGATCCAAACAGCGGGAAGATTCATGGTGCACATGCATTTCTTATTTTCCAGGCACAGCCTAGATATTCGGGGAATGATTCTCCAGGGACCGATAGAAAGTAATGTTTCCGCGCTGTTGCTTGATAAAAGACAAAAGCGAGACGACCGCTTGGATGGAATTCCCAAGCGCCAATGGAAAATTCACATTGAGCGCTAAACAGAAAAACTCTTTGTATCAGAGGAAAGGAATGATTAACTTCACTTTCGGGAAACACTTTCCGGTGTCAAATTGGTGTCGCATACTGTGGTGGCAGAAGGGGAAATGCCAAATGGACAAAAATCGAAAACATGGAAAAACATGCAAAGGTGTCCGATGACGAATGAATTTTAAGGCATGATGTGAAGAACCTTCTATATGAATATCTGATGAATCTAGTTTACTGTAAGCTTCAATAACATTCCAATCCTCCTATGATTTTTAAATCTCGGAACAATATTTCCCTCTAGCTATCAAGTTACGCAGTTTAATTCCTCACAGCCTTTAATAACTCTAACCTCTGGAAAGACTTTAATATCTCTAACCTCTGGAAAGCCTTTAATCACTCTAACGTCTGGAAAGCTTTTAATAACTGTAACCTCTGGAACGCCCTTAATAACTCTAACCTCTGGAAAGCCTTGAATAACTCTAACGTCTGGAAGTCCTTTAATAACTCTAACATCTGGAAAGCCTTTAATAACTCTAATGTCTAGAAAGCCTTTAATAACTCTATCCTCTGGAAAACCTTTAATAACTGTAACCTCTGGAAAGCCTTGAATAACTCTAACGTCTGGAAGTCCTTTAATAACTCTAACATGGAAAGCCTTCAATAAAC
>NC_087210.1:76798505-76806005 GCF_015104395.2 Macrobrachium nipponense | reverse complement strand
TATCTGTAATTTCGCTAATTATTCTTTAATCCTTTTGTTTTCCATTAAAGTCCCATTTTTAATGCCTCTTGGAAACATTCCCTGTTATTACTGAGCTGGGATACCATATTTCTATGTCAGGATAGGATCTGTAAGTGACCTCCCGGAATGTTTCGTTGCTTATAAAAACCTATGAAGGATCTGCGGTAATAGGAATAGGAGTTATTTTGCCCAGAAAAGTTCATCATATATTTACTTGAAATGTGGTGAAGGCCTTTGAAGTTCCTTCGTTAAAGGATTTTAAGAATCACAAGTCTTACAGATACTGGGATTTTCCTTATTTTCGAACATTTGAAAGTACTGAAGTTAATCATAATTTTAAAAGGGAAATTACTTAGTTTCAATCAATTTAAAAAAAAAAAGAATAAAGATATATCTTTAAAAATGAAAAGGTAAGGTAATATTTCGTTGCAAATTCCACCCCGCTGAGACAGAGAATTTTATACCAAATAAAAATGGATAAATTTTATACCAAATAAAATGGATAACCGAGTCTTCGCTTCAACTCGTCATTAGGATATCAAAATTCCCTAATGATGAACAAACTTTTGGTTTTAGAATATACTCAATACGTAAAAATGTTAAGTATATTAAGTTTTGGGGAAATTGTTAGGCTAAAAAAGTTCCTCGTTGGACGATTGGTTTTCGCGCTCGGCTACCAATCCGGTGGTCCGAAGTTCGATTCTCGCCTAGGCCAAAGGGGAATCAGAGGCATTTATTTCTTGTGATAGAAATTCTTTTCTCGATACACTGTGGTTCGGATCCCACAATAAACTGTGGGTCCTGTTGCTAGGTGACCAATTGGTTCGTAGCCACCTGGAAATATCTAATCCTTCGGGCCAGCCCTACGAGAGCTGTTAATCAGCTCAGTGGTCTGGTGAAACTAAGATATACTAAACTTTTTGTCAGGATAAAAGGAAGTTTTTTTTTCTGTATTGCTAAGTGTGTGTTTGTGTGTCCATCACCTTTGAACCTGGTTGCTGCTCATTCCAACTGACTTACCAACAGGTATGAAATTAAATGGTCAGTTCAGAGTGGGTTTTAAACGGAGCGCCCCGTAGGCGGTTGGCGCCGTCAGTGCACCTCATTCGGTGCAATGTAGGCATTACTTAAGGTTCTTTGCAGTATCCCTTCGACCCCTAGCTGCAACTACTTTCATTCCGTTTACTGTACATCCGTTCGTATTCTCTTTCTTCCATTTTACTTTCCTCCACCCTCTCCTTACAAATGTTTCATAGTGCAACTTATTTGATGATTTCCTCCTGTAACACCTTTCAAACCTTTTACTGTCAATTTCCGTTTCAGCGTTGAATGACCTTAGTTGCCCCAGTGCTTGGCATAATGCCAAAAATATATATAAATCAAATTTAAACGGAGCGTATCGAGTGACCCAGAGAACTAAACGTGTTCCCCAATGATTGTTAAAGAAGATACTACATAATTGAAAGAAACTCTTCCTAATAGAGATTTATTTTTCCTTGTAATAAATCTAACAGGGACTTTTTTATATGGGATATAAAGGATTAAGTGAGCAATTATTGTAGTCAAAACGAAGAATTAAAAGGGAAATATTCGATAACTTATCATTTTCACAACTAAATCAGCTATACAATTTTCAAGATAAGGTTAAGCATATGGATACAGTCACTGTTCTTTGAGGACTTCTAAATTGCAGTTAATGGCTACGAGAGAAGACGATGTTTTCAGTCGTCCCCAAATAATGCCCCATTAATTTTAATTACTTTATCTACCGGATAGGAAAAGCAGGTTAAAAACATTAATTCGCGAAGATCTTGGTGTAAATATCATATATCAGGTAAGGTATGAGCTGATTATCTCCCGAGAATATAATTATATGATAATTAGGTTTAAATGGAAATGGAAATACGAAATTAGGTCATTCCTCCGAAAAGAGCAATTACACGTTGTCTAATGATTATCATCGTAGGATATGGATACCGATGCATTGGAATTTAATGTCAAATCTTTTTATAAAAGTCACGTATACAGTTTTTAAAAGTTTTCCTTGATTTTGGCGCTTTGCACAATAAATTTATCTTTTTATCAATTCATACTTGGAAAGGTTCTTGTTAAACATGAATCAATGATCACCACAGTGAATTTTCATTCCATTTAATAGACCACGGCTTCTTTGACTGGAATAAAAATAATATTCCAGCTTCATTTTCTTTCGTAATTCATCACGTCCCAATTGAAACTATTTACAAAAGACCTGACTCTATTTGTCCTCTCCTGTACTTGATACAAAAGTGGCTTCTAAATCGAACGAAGTCTTCTTCTTTTATCTTTATTTTCGTTTCTTAGTTAAATATCTTATAAAACTGACGGAGTCCTTATAGATGCGCGAGGAAAATGTATTCACTTTGTAAGGAATAAATTTTATTTTATTATTTCTCTTTGAAAGTTACTAAAACAACGAAGCATTAGATTTTATTGGATGGGCATCTCTCTCTCACTCTCTCTGTCTCTGTCTCTCTCTCTCTCTGTCTGTGTGTCTGTCTGTCTGTCTGTCTCTCTCTCTCTCTCTCTCTCTCTCTCTCTCTCTCTTTCTCGTTCTCAAAGTACAGAAGTGATCGTGAATGGGCGAGTCAATATAGCTAATCCTTTTTAAGAACAAGTTTCCTCATTCATGCTCTGAACAGGGAATAGCTCTCAACTTGAACGTTGAAAGATAAACAGTAAGTACTCCCAGACAGGTGTAATTCGCTTTCTGTCTCAGAATCAGTATCAGTGTGCGGTGGCGTGAACATGTTTATCTATTTACTATGTAATATAATGCCAACTACATTATGGGTACAGTGCCTAAGAACGTAACTCTTATATCAATTCTATTTGTGTGTTTTATATGATTTTAAATTTGCATTCACGTTCAAACTATAAAAATATTAATCTTTTATATATTTCATTGCTTCATCATAATATTGTGCAACATACAATAAGAAGCAACAAATAACATTAATAAAGGAAAAGAGAGAATTCTGTTTCAAAATACTGTTGCTACCATCACATTCAATCAAACGAAATACCTTTTATGAATATAATCAAGCTGGGAAATATTGAATATTTTGACCCATCTCAGACAATCATTTTCGTCTGTTATGATAATACATACATATAATATATATATATATATATATATATATATATACTATATATATATATATATATATATATATATATATATATATATATCATTCGAGCTACAAATGTCCTTTAATATCTAATTCGCTCTCCCTCGGAATTTATATATTTTAATATAGTACCGAGGGGAATTTTTATTTGATAATAATTTATCAACAAAAAATTCCCCCTCGGTACATATATGAAAATATATCAATTCCGAGGTTTAGAGCGAATTAGATATAAAAAGAAACATTTGTAGCTCGAATGATTTATATGAATCACGGTGATGTGATAAGTATTCATAATAAATATATATATATATAGATATATATATATATATATATATATATATAAATATATTATATATATATACTATGATATATTATATATATCTATATATATATTTATATATATATACTATATATATATATATATATATATATATATATATATAAAGCATACACATATATATACATAATACGTATGCATATTATATGTCTTAGTAAAGACGAAAGCGCTTGGATTTCTAACTCTCATTTTCCTGTGGTATTCGCTTGTGTATATATGTGTGAATTAAACTTGAATACAAACTCAAGTCAGAACGGAAGTGTTATATATATATACATACATACATACATATATATATATGAGTATATATATATATATATATAATATATATATATATTATATATATATGTATATGTGTATATATATATATATATATATATATATATATATATATATATATATATATATATATATATATATATTATATATTTATGCATATATATATATTTCAATCCTGACTTGAGTCTGTATTCAAATTTAATACACACGATTTACCTATATGCCATTTATACCATTCATAAGATAACTTTTACATTATAAATACATAATGCCCAAATAAGCTAAAACACGACTTCACAAACTACTAAATCGCCATATTAAGCTACTTGTACAGCCTTGGGAACATCGGGTATTCTGATAGTTTGCGTAAATAAATCTCAGATATAGAGAAAATCTTTTAAAGGCAGTAACTCCGATATCAGGCATCTGTTTAATTATCCGATAATTAGACTTCAAGCCTAGTTCCCTGTCTGCTCCACTCTGAAATTTACGCCGCCCTCTCAACGATGCTGTAATTAATGATGATTGATGCAAGTATTCTTGATGGTTTTCCATCGCCTTCACATGATCATCTTTTTCTTCTTTTGACTTTTCCGTAAAAGAGAACCATTGTCCCGGCTTTGACTTTCCGTCCGCCCTCAGATCTTAAAAACTACTGAGTCTAGAGGGCTGTAAATTAGTATGTTGAACATCCATCCTCCAATCATCAAACATACCAAATTGTAACCGACTAGTGTCAGTTGTTTTTTTTGCTTTATTGAAGGTTCAATATAGTAATAATCGTACTTCTGGCAGCGCTATAGATACCAACAACTTAGGCCACCAACGGACCAGGGCTGAGTTTCATGGGCTGCGGCTATGGCCACAACCGGACAGAAAACTCGATTGCGCTGAAGAAACTTCGGCGCATTTTTTACTTATTTTTAATTGTTTTAGAGTAAATAGAGTTATATATTAAAGCTGATGCACTTTCTTTTTAATTTTTTTGTTTTGTGATTTTAAGATGTCGACAATATTTCAGGCAAGAAAGGATCATTGTTTCGTCCATTTCAATTTGGACATTGCTAAAATAATGAGGAGAAATTGTGAAAACGAGAAAACGAATTGCAGTGCATCTGATCATTCTGACTTTGGAATTGGAATATAAAATCTGTGAGGTTATTCACGGCTGAAAATATTGAACCCATTGTTAGGAGAGGGTGGAAAGTAAGATGGAAGAACGAGAGAACGGGAACAGAGGTATAGTTAAAGAAATTTAGTGGGTCGCAGATACGACCTTGAAGAATGAAAGATTAAAACTTGACTCTCCACCTTCTCTTTAGAGTAACGCTTTTGTTGCCATTAGAATCAAGCACAGAACCAGATAAAGACTCTGCGTTCTTGCTGATGCAAAAACTGAAATATTAAAACCTCTATTGACAGGTGCAATGATGGATGTCAAGATAAATGAAAAATACCGAAAAAAAAAAAAAAAAAAAAAAAAAATACCGAAAAAAAAAATGTCCCAAAACAGAACTTAATTAATCGATAAATGACTGCGCCGTTTCCGACAGCACCAAAAAAAGAAAAAAAATGCTTCGAAAAGTGTTGGCACATAAAGAAAAAAAAAAAAAAAAAAAATAGAAAAGGAAATTATTTTTCATTCGCAGGGTTTAATGAGACAGGCGGAGGCGCAGATCAGAATAAGTGGGCAAAAAACGATGGGTGCGTGACTCAGAAAGGTAATTAATTAACTGTGATAGAACATGTAGCTCAGATGACAGCCGACGCTTCACATTTACGTGGAAAATTTAGTTACGTCTTTTGCATAGCAAGTAATGCACATTGAATGCATGATTACGGTAAGATAGAGAGGTATTTTACATTCATCCATCTCTCTCTCTCTCTCTTCGTTACACAGTTTTGCTTATTCAGCTTTTATTTTTATTCATACTTTTCCAGAACGCTCAGTGAAACCTGCTCCTACAGATAAGTGAGCACACGATGTCTCCTCGGATGGACTAACAAGTCTTAGAGACATCATAATCCTTGTAACGCATTGTAACTCTCTACTTTCTACTTCCGAGTTGTCACCAAGAGTAACAAAAAAATATTTCAATTAATTAAAATTTTTTCTGAAAAAGATCAGATGATGCTGAAACATAACTAAGACTCTAAAATCAATAATGACTGACAATTCCTAAACACTCGACAGAAAATGACCAATAGAAAAGGATAATTATATATATTCTGAAAATTAAATCTTCTTCCCAGCTGGTTCCCATTTTTATATAGATTCTAAATCTAAAATAAGATTCTAAAAAATCAATAACAACTGACGATTCCTGAATATTCGACAAAAACTAACACCAACGGTAAAAGAGCTTAGTTACTAAAAGACAAGCTTCCTGTCCTCTTTTATAAAGGAGGTTGATGAGACGCAACACATTTTCCCACCCGAAAAGAGGCAGCAACTTGAGTATTGTTCCCCCGGGGCTGCCTCCGTGTCCTGCCAGCCCCCGTGGGACCACTAAAGACTGACACTTAGCTTAGGGACAGAAATGGGTCCACAAATTATGGCACAGAGGATATTGCTCTGCTGATGTTATAAAATATTTTCATACATCTCTCGGGGAAGATATCAGAGAGAGAGAGAGAGAGAGAGAGAGACGAGATTAGAGAGAGAGAGAGAGAGAGAGAGAGAGAGAGAGAGATGATGATTTTTTAAAAATATTTTTTATTTTTACAAGACATGTAAACATTCAAACATACCTCACTTTAGAAACGTAGCTACAATTACAAAGAGATAAAAACCAAGGAAGAGAAACTGAGAAAAGAATCTCATTTACACAAACAAATACCCAACATGTACACAAATCTATCTATCTATCTCTCTTTCTCATCTATATATATATATATATATATATATATATATATATATATATATATATATATATTCTGTGTGTGTGTATGTATACATACATATCATATATATATATATATATATATATATATATATATATATATATATATATATATGTATGTACATAATAATATATATATATATATATATATATATATATATATATATGTATATATATATATATATATATATATATATATATATATATATATTTATGTACATACATATATATGTATATATACACACATAAATTTGTATGTTTATGTAAACGTGTGAAAGCTTAAAATCACGGAAAATTGACAGCAATTTCCTCTGTATATAATTGATAACACAGTACACTGTGCTCTTCTGAATGTGATTGTGAAACGACAGAATCGCTGAATAAAAAAATAGAATAATTCTACTCCCGATTCCATCGCTTTTTGTAACGTTGACAGGGAAAAGAAACGGATATTTGATAAAAGGAAAGCTATTGCAACGCCTATGGAAAGAAACGTATATGAAAAAAGAATCATTTTGAACATGGGAGGAAGTGTTATAGACTTTTAAATAGAATCGTCTAGTCTTCCATTCATGGAAAATATGGAATTAGCTTGACAGATATTTAAATAAAGATAGGAGAGGACGGGATGGCATATACGTGCTATTATTGACTGGAAGGAATTCTATTTTAATCTTTATTCAATGGTATATATTCAAAATGGAATAAGACTATATTCTCTCATGAATGGCATATGATAACATTAATATATTCGATGCGAATGAAAGGGATGTCACTGTTTTAGAGT